>NC_142929.1:42045885-42098385 GCF_046866305.1 Octopus bimaculoides | reverse complement strand
TATAAAAAAAATAAAGGTATTTGAAATGTCACTGGAATTTGGTAATAAGCATTTAACCCCTCCCCCAAATATAATGAACAATTCCTTTGGCTATTCCTCTTTTACTTCCATTTTCTTCATCCTTTTCCTTTTTTCTGGGTTATGTTGAAATATGAGATAGTGAGGAGGAGTGAAAGAGGTAGGGGTTGGGGAAGTTGAGAAATAGTAAAAGACAGTGGTTTTTTTTTTCAAGGGCGAATTTGAAGCAGTTACTCTGGTCCAACTAAAATATATTAAGAGCTTTCGTTTTGTGAATAGTAGTAGCCATATATGTAGTTTATTCTGTTGGAAATAAACAACTTTATCTTGATGTTTTTTTTTCCTCATGAAACTATAGATTTTTATTTTATGCAAATTAATTTTTTTAGTTCTTTAAAATATTATGGAAAAGGGGGTTTAACATAATTTTAAATATCTAATGTGTTGGAGAATAAATAAAAAATAAAATTGTTTACGTGAACATAAACAGTTGATATAAATGATGTGGTTTAGTCTTTTTTCTTAATGCATTTTCAATATAAATATGAAGAAAAAAAAAATCAAAGAAAGAGAACGCTACAAAGAAAATTGATAAGAAATGTAAATCAGAGTAACGCGTCAGCTCGACAAACGAAACGAAACAGTTTCTTAACAAATCCCCATTTTCGTAGTTTCACTGATAATTTTGATGTCAAATATACTGTATTTCACTTATCAATTGAATTCAGAAAGCGAAGCGTACGTTAATATTGCTTCTAAAAATACATCAGATTATTTTAAATTATAAATGTAGAACTGAACTTAAAAACTGAAATAAAAGATTAAGTCGGTTGGAGGTGGAGGAGGAGGAAGATGATACATCGGCCATCTTTCTTCTTATTGCTAGGTGAGTGTATGAGGTCGCTCTTTGCGTCGTCTTACTCGTTTGGCACTCTCAGTTATACCACTTAATAGAGCCAAAGGTAAGCTAAGCAATTATACATTTTTTAATTTTATTTTGGTTACTATTATGAAGATGCTTATGGAAATTGCTTGCGTTTTCATTTTCTTCTCGAAATAATCTATGCGTTTGTTTTGGTTACTTGTGATGCCGGGCTCGGTTTTTTAATATGCATGATTAAAAACTGGAGTAAGTTTATGTTAGGGAATTAGCTATGTTGAGTAGGTGGGGAAGAAAAAAAATCAAACTAGAAAATAAATCTTGAGTTCGTTTATCATTCCGTTAGTTTTTTAAGAACTTTTATTTGTTCAGTTTTACCTAGAATTTGTAGTGTGTTACAAGAACTTTTAAGTAAATGCTGTCCGCCATAGTCTGTTTCAACCACATGCAAGCAGGTAAGGTAGAATTAGTGAGATGAGGAAAAAAATCAATCTTAAAATTCCCTGTGTGTTACTGTGGTTATACACTAACATATTTAAAATATATGAATTAGTTCCCTGATTCTGATTTAACAATCTTCAAATTCCCCCGTTTCCTCTGATTTTTTTGTCTTTTTTTGTGGGCAGACATCGGTGGAAGGCTTTCCCCGTCATCTCCCTCACACCATGACGCACGAATCTTAGGTGTATGGAGATGTCTGTTCTTTCTTTCGTTATAATTATCAGGACTTATTAAATGCTATCTGCCTCACTTTGTGTTTCCTCCAACTTAGTTGCTGTCGTTTTGTATTGTTAAAAGGTTGACTATTCTGTTCCGCTCCTCTCTCGTCATTCTTCATGCTACCTTTCTGATGTAAACCTTTATTATCAGTCTAATTATTATCATCAGATCAGATATTTCTTTTATTATAGTACATAGATTTAGTTTAAGATCAAATTTGAAAAAAGTAATGAATCAATTGCATTTTATTTATTTTTCTTATCTCATTTTTCCTAATGCATACAGCACATCTAAAAATATTTTTGTAATGTATGTATGCTAATTGAGGTATGAAATTAGCTGAGTGGACTTGAAACTGACCACGTAGAAAATAAGTGAAATTGATTACCGAAGGTAACTGACATATCTAAATGCAATGTTTTTTGAAATTTTTAATTTTCAAAAATAAAATAATAATAATAATAATTATGATCGGTGATCAAAGGAAAGTTATATCGATCATTTAAAATCGATGGTGTTCAATGGCTTGTTAAAAAGTATTTAAATGCAAATTTCAAAAAGTTGACTTCTTTAATTGTTTTTGTTAAGCGATTTAAAATAAAAACCTATCTTGAACTCATAGATAATTGTTTTTTTTTTTTTTTTAACGCTCTTCTTTCTTTTATTTAATCACCACGAAAAAAAAAAGGGGGGGGAAAATTAAATCACTGCAGTGATTCATGTTCTGATTGAATAGATGTCTCGTCTTGATATCGATGTGGCTGAGGTTTAATGCATTGGAATGTGTCCTCAACATAACTATGTTTCTGGACGTGTCTTGGCCATAATTTTGTAATTTTAATGTCTTGCCTGTTGTAAGCAAGGCTCACTATTCTATTCATTTAATGTAGTTATGTTCTTCGAGCGTACCGAAGAAAAAAGTATTTTGATTTTATTTTAATCCAGTTTATAACGATATCTTCCAAGCGGGGAAGTACAGGATTAAATTTTAATTATTCTCTTTCTATTTTATCTCTAGTCCCTGCAGAACCAATAAAATTGTCTTGTAATATAAAACACGTTAGTCAATTGTCTCTCCTCCCTCTCAAGAAGTGTCTTTTGTTTAAAGTGTGCAAGTGGGGGTGTAATCAACATTATTATTATTAATCAGTTTGAAACGTTATTAATATAGATTTCTTACACGCACGCAAACTGTATAAATATGAGGGTGGGAGTTTATGATGTTCATGCGCTTCTAAAGGTGTCAGTAATAGAAATAGAGTATTGGAACTAGATAGCATTTAATACGAAATATCCATTTAAAAGATAAGTTTCCAGTACTTTTAATTGGGATCTTAAAATGTATGATTCTAAATGTGTATTTGACATGAAAGATAATGAGTAATTTAAGACAACAATTTTTCCGGATGAATGAAGCTTTCTCCATTGTCTGGTTCTTGTGTCTACTTGTATATTTGAAGGTTTTTCTGTATTACGTGTGAAGTTTAACAAATTGTCTGGACGTTGAATTAAGATTATGTAGCTTCGTTTTTTTTTTTTTTCTTCTTAAGTCTAACATGTTGGCATTTTATACAAGTAATGCTTATTTTATTTCATTTTTGTATCACCATCTCCAGCAATAAGAAAAAAAATCTCTGGAAAGCTCAGGACCTAATTTGCTAAAAAAAATTACGAAGTAAAAAAAATTTATTCAAAAATTCATTTTGTTATTTAAAGGGCCAGAAAGTGTATACTATACTTAAGTGTTAGAGCTAGCTAACTCAACCTCTTTCCATTACAAATTCAACTCTGTTGTACTATAACTTAACTGCATCACCCCACTTCACTAAGTCTAAGAAAGATCTGAGGTTCTCTTAGACTAAAGGACTAAAGAGAAGTGCTCTTCACGAAAACTTCACCAGTTATTTTTACCTTATTTACATTTTTTTAATGCTAATTTGAAATGTAGCATACCAACAATCTAATTTGTTGCTAAGCAGTATTTGATATATAATAAGACCGTTCTGAATATGTACTATACATATAGTCATAATTTTTGCCCTTTTTTTTTTTAATTCCCTAAGCCTAATTGTGTTAGTTGTAATTGTTTTAAATTAAATTATAGGCATATATAATTTTTATAGAAAGTTCTAATGCTGACATTACTGTGGGGAAAATTTTTTTTTTCTGAAATTCAGATTTTCTTCCTTTGTATTAATGCTAGAAAGAATTAAAAATTTCATCACATTTATTATCTTTGGCAAGATTTATTGTATTTTAACAATACGTTAATGTATTCTGCTAATGCTAAATGAATCAGTAAGCCTTTGTTCTGATTGTGATTAAGGCTAAAATACCAAAAGATGCACTATTCTAAATGCCTACAATTCTGGAAAGTGTTTTTTTTTTTTAATGAAAAGAAAGGTAAATATCTTTTAATAGATAAATACTTCTTAGCTGAATGGTTTCAGTCTGCTGGTAGGGGTGGAACTGGGGTGAGCAGATTCAATCTTATGAACTAGTTTAGCTAAAACTTTACAACCACTTAAAAAAAGACCTTGAAAACGACAATCAAAATGTTTTCTTACTAAATATAACAGGCAATATGTTAATCTTCACTGCTTTTCCTACATACTATTGATAGTTAATGTCAACAAGAGTCTTTCTTATTCCTAACAGTTCACTTAACAATCCTAATATTTGATTTTTAGTTATAAAAGTTTTTTTTATAGTCGTACTGCATATTTTTTCACTGATAATAGTTGATTTAAATAGTATTGATGTTACCTGAAGATAAGTTTGACCACTCAACTATCAATAGAATTGTAGGGGGTGCTACTGTGACATAATGCACTCTTATCATCCATCTGTTGCAGCTAGCTGTATGCCAGGGGCTCAAGTCTCCGTCAACGACTTGCTCATTCATTAAGTCTCTGCAATGAGAGTCGATGTGTGACAGGAAAGTGAAGGCTTCAGCTTGAAGGATTTATACCATTTTACTTGCTTCATTATTATACTGAACAACTCGATTAGAAAGACGAATTAACTTGAATGGACTTGAATGAGCACAGGATTAACAATTTTAAACTTTTTAGAAGCTTGGCTTTAAGCTACTGAAAATCTCTGGTAATATCTTGAAGAGATTAATAACTTGACTGGTGGAGAATAATAAAGAAAAGTATAATTATTTTGAAATTTATTCTTATTAATTCAGAAGAAACTATTTCAAAAATAGATGTAATTTATTACTTGTTTGCAGATTATGCCATATTAGATTTCTTGGTTTGTCATTGTTTTGATGACAAGATGTATCACCATACTTCTACTTTCTATGTTGGCATGAGTTAAGCGGTTTAACCGAATCCAGCTGGTTGGCAGTATAATATGTATGTATGCATGTATATACACACACACACACACATATATATATACATATATCCACACATACACACATACATATATATATATATATATATATACACACATACACACACATATATATATATATATATATATATATATATATATATATATATATAATTTAGTATGCATTTAAATATAACAGTAACATCAATACTAGTTTCTGGATTGTTTCCTGCTTTTTCATTTATTTGTGACAAGCCAAAATGCCAAATCTAAATTTGCAAGCAATATCGTAACTTTTTTTTTTTGTGTGTGTGTGTGTGTTATCATTGCCGACTTATATGTCATGTTGCATGACCAAACCCATAGTAAAGCTTAGATTTTTCTACAATATTCTTTTGGAATTCTAATATTTTCTAATTCTTACAACATATTTTAGTATAATTATTGAAGAATATTTTACTTGAGCCTTCTCTAATTCTCTTTTTGAAATAGAGAAAACTTGAGAATGTTAACTGATATATTTTTTTTTAATAGGATTTACAAAGCATTTGTGCTTACATTGTTGTAATGATTAAAAAACATATTATTAATCATTCATTACTTGGATATATGAAATATATAATTTTACTGATGCTAGAGGCTGCTCTAAGATAATGTTTTAAGAAGTACTTACTGTACATGAGTTTGTTTTGTGTGTTTTGAGTATCTTATTTCTCCATGAAAAAAGTCAGTGATTCAGACATTAACGTGCTTTGTTTAAATCTGTGTTGTCAAGTGTATACTTAGAATTGTGAAATATTCATAAAATGAATTCTAAGGAGAATGTTTGACTTCCAGGCTGCATTTTAAATACCTTTGCTTTGAAGAATGTGTATTATGGCTAACTAGATTTCAGTTACATTAAATAATAATTCTTCCTAATTTTGGCACAAGGTCAGCTATTTTGAGGAGAGGGGCAAGTCGATTACATAAAGCCCAGTAATTCATCAACCACAAAAGGATGAAAGGTAGTTTTAACAGAATTTGAACTCCAAATGTAGAGAAAAAATCCCATTAAACATATTGTCCAATGTGCTAACAATTCTGCATCGCCTTTAGTCGAACAAATCGACCCCAGGACTTTTCCTTTGTAAGCCTAGTACTTATTTTATCGGTCTCTTTTGCCGATCCACTAAGCTGCAGGGACGTAAACACACCAGCATTAGTTGTCAAGTGATAGTGTGGGGACAAACATAGACATGCAAACATATATATTTATATATATGATGGGCTTCTTTCAGTTTCCATCTACCAAATCTACTCACAAGACTTTGGTCGGCCCAAGGCTATAATAGAAGACACTTGCCCAAGGTGTCATATATTGGGACTAAACTTGGAACCATGTGGTTGGGAAGCAAGCTTCTTACCACACAACCATACCTATATATATTCTTTGCTAATATACAACAGTAAAAGATTGAAAACTGCTACTTTTTGATTGAAAGTCCTTTGAAGTCTTTTTTCTGCATTGAGTCCTAGCCACTCTGTTGTCGCTTTTGTCATCTGATGTATCATAAAACAGAAGTTGGCCCATTGGGAGCCTGTGATTCACCAATTATAAAATGTGAATAAATAGGGGACAACATTTAGTTTCATACTCTATTGTCATACTGTCTCCTTCATAGTAATTACAAAAACTATAGATTTAAAAGAGAGAGAAAGAACAAACCTGTTTGAGGATTAGTCAAACAAGTATTAAATCACATCTTAGATATTTAAAGATATGATATGACAACAATTATTTACGGAATATCCAGTCAAGTGCAGGTCAGATGCTTGCAACAACTGTGTTGTAACTTTAGACAAGACATTTTCTTGTTTTACCATAACTTATTTTGGCTCCTGAAGAAGAGGGTAAGCTGGAATGATATTGGTGAGAAAGGTTAGTTAATTGCAGAAGAAATGCATAGCTAGGTACATAACGAGAGTTGTTCATGAAGAGTGATTTTCAAGTACATGTATTCCATCATTTGATAAAAGTGCACAATATTAAAAAATACAACTGTGACTTAACACTGCTAGACTCTATAGAAAATAATGAACTTAACTCTTCTCTCCTGGCTCTCCACTGAGCCTTGTGCTTTCCAACAAATAGCCTTCAAATTTGAAAATGGCTTTAAATCATTTGTTAGATGGATGACAAATAGGTTAGATGCACAAAAAACTCTTTACACTAATCATTACCATCATCATGTCTATTTTTTCACATTGGTATGGATTGAACTGGCAAAATAATTGCCTTTACCATTTTACCACTTCAATCATAAGAGGTCTCATGAAATTCAGTCAACTTTTTCAAGTAGGTGGGGGGGGGGACGGAATCACTGTTTTGCTTCGTTAGAATTTAGTTATTACTGTTTGTTGATTAGTTTAAAAGTTTAGATGCTTAATGTCGACCTAGATTTATAATAAAACCAATTGCATTGAGTGCTAACTTAAATGTGTGTAATTAAATTAAAGACAAAATCAATGTAACTATAGGAAAAGTGGATTAAATATTGTGAAATGAACATTCCCAACTACATGGTTCTGAGTTCAGTCCTACTGCATGGCACACTTGGGAAAGTGTCTTTTACTATAACACAGGGCTTGCCAGAGCCTTGTGAGTGAATTTGGTAGATAGAAACTGAAAGAAGCCTGTCATATATTCTTTTTAAACAAGAATGTTGTTGTCAGAGATTTCAAAGTTTTGAGCAGCTAAGCCATCATTGGATGACAGCTTAACTGGCTGAAACTTCAAAGTTGCTTTAACAACATTCTTGTTTTAGATGAATAAATTTGTATTCAAAAAAGTATAGAGTAACCCATCAGATTTCGGAGAAGTCTGTGATGAAAGATGGTGTGCATCAGGGATGTGTGTTATCACTGTTGTTGTTTGCAATAGTGGTTGATGTGGTGACAGAGGGTGCAAGAGAAGGATTGATAATGGAGATGCTGTATGTGGATGACCTTGTTCTGATGTGTGAGACGATGGAGGGATTGAGGGAGAAGTTTTGGAAATGGAAGGATGCGTTTGAAGGTAAACCTCAGGAAAACAAAGGTGATGGTAAGCAGGGTGGAAGGAGAAGTGTTAGTGAGTAAGGTGGATCCATGTGGTGTATGTGGGAGGAGGATAATGACAGATGCAGTGTTGTGTACAAGATGTGAGAAATAGACTCATGGTAGATGTACGAAAATAATGAATGTAATCCCAAGACTATTGAGAGAGTTTGTGGAAGATGTGAGAAAGGAGCTGGAGGGCTGGTGGAACCCGTGGAAATGGTGAGAGGGTTTTGTTATTTGGGAGATAGGGTGAAGCAGCTGTGAGAGCGAGACTTGGCTGGGTGAAGTTCAGTGAATGTGGGGTGTTGTTATATGGGAAAAGGTTCTCATTAAAGATGAGAGGAAGGGTCTATAAGAGTTGTGGGCTGCAATGCTGTATGGGAGTGAGACATGGTGTCTGAGGGAGAGAGATATGGTAATTTGGAGAAGGACTGAGAGAGCAATGGTGAGGGAAATGTGTTGGTTGAAGCTGTTTGATAAGAGGAGGACTGATGATTTGATGGGGATGCTGGGGTTGGAGGAATCTGTGGAATGGTTGGCAAGGGTGATTAGAGCGAGGTGGTATGGGCATGTGTTGAGGGAGGAAGTGCGTGTTCTGAGGACTGCATTTGAGGTAAATGGAGCACGAGAGTGAAGTAGACCAAGAAGGTGGAGGAGGAGATTGGGAGGGTTGGTTTGAAAAAGGAGGACGCCCAAAACCGAGCAAGATGGTGTGAGGACAGTTGCTATGGCATTGAGGTAGATCTGGCCACCCCCCATTAACGGGGACAAAACTCAGATTTAAAACACTAGATGACTGACTGACTGAACATAAAAACACAATGTGCATGCATGTTTGTCTCCTTGCCTTGATATTATATGATAGCTGTAAATGAGTGTCACTGTCATACAAGCAGCATCATATCTATTGTTCTGCAAAAACATGTCAAGCAATGGGGAAATATGTTACCTTGCTTAGAAATAAGTGAGGGTTGACTACCACAAGGTAGAAAATCTGCCTCAACAAAACCCTGTCAAACACAAGCAAGCATAGAAAAGTGGACATGGAATTGGTGATGAAACATTCTTGGATTCAATCAGTTATTGGCCAAGCTGATGGTTGAATTATCAAGCTGCCTATCATAATAATCTGTAAAAATATCCGCTATATATATAAATATATATATATATATATATATATATATATATATATTTACAGGATATTGATTAAGATAAATATACATGTACGTTAAATCTTGATGGTAAACTTAGTTTTGGGGAATTCAAGAAGAAAAAAAGTACTAAGGAAGAATGTTAAAATAAAAATCTTGAAATAGATACGTTCAAATTTATTTAAGAATCCAATATTGAATATGCATTGGTTAAATATAGGTTTCAAATTTTGGCATAAGTCTAGCAATTTCAATTACATCAATCCCCAGTGTTCAACTGGTAATTATAAGGATGGAAGGCAAAGTTTGAATTCAGAATGTAAAGGCAGATGAAATGCTACTAAGCATTTTGCCTGGCGTGCTAGCAATTCTGCCAGTTCGTTGCCTTGCATTGATTAAATATTGTGACCTGTTTATGTAATTAAATACAACTGATGTGGACGGGAAGGTCCTTTTCCTTAAAATTAGTAATGTTCTGTAGTTATTATTAAATAAGCATTTACTGTTAAAATAAATGCTGCAGATACATATGAAAATAATCATGAATGTAACTTTTTTTTTTAATTTCTTATGGCTGTGTGGTAAGAAGCTTGCTTTCCTACTACACATGGTTCCTGGTTCAGTCCCACTGAGTGGCACCTCAGGCATGCTATAACCCTAGATCAACCAAAGCCTTGTAAGTTGATTTGGTAAGCAGAAACTGAAAGAAGCCCATCATATATGTGCGTTTGTGTTTATCCTCCTTTATCAGTTGGCAACTAGCGTTGGTTTGTTTACATTCCCATAATCTAGCTGTTTAGCAAAAAATAACTGATAGAATAAGTATCGGGATCAATTTGTTCAACTAACCCTTCAAGGGGGTGTCCCAGTGCATGGTTGCAGTCAACTGACTGAAACGAGAAAAAAATAAGGTATAAAATTGTTTTTGTTTTTTTTTTTTTGTAATGTGTTAAAAGAAAAGCAGTTGTCTCTCTTTTGCCTAAATAGTTTCCAATAAAAAGAACATTTTTCATCATAATTTTTGAAATGTTTAAATATGTTTTTTTTTTTATTTTTCAGGTTTTTAATTGAAAATGAGTTATCGCAATAGTTCTAGTAATCGTACTTCTAGTGGAAGAAACAGAAGTGGGAGGTCATCTCTTGGATCCCACTCTAACCGAAGACTTAGTGGGGGTCAAGGGGGATATGGAATACTTGGAAGTGCTCCCCCTATGCCTGGTATGAATAATATGTGTTCTGGAATGAACAATATGGGTGGTGGTGGAGGAGGGGGCGGTGGTGGCATGGGTGGTGGCGGTGGTGGTGGCATGGGCGGCGGCGGTGGTGGCATGGGTGGCGGCGGTGGCATGGGCGGTGTGGGTGGGGGGATGGGTGGTATGGGTAATATGGGTGGTGGCATGGGTGGAGGTATGAATATGTCACCCAACATGAATAACAACATGGGCATGGGGAATTACGGGGGTGGGATGATGTCTCCAAATTCTAACATGGGTATGGGAAATATGATGGGATCTGGTGGTGGTCAGATGATGATGCAACAACAAAACATGGGGGTGCAACAACAAGCTATGCGAGAAACTCAGTTAGCTTTGGTTAATACATTACTGAAAGGTTCGATGATTGGTTCAGGTGGTAGAAGTAGAAATCTTCCTGATGGTGGAATGGGGCTGGGTATGTTGGGTTCTTCTGGGCCGTTACCTTCATTGCTGGATATCAAAACAAGTGGAATTAAACGACGTTCTGGATCTGATGGTATGTCAAACATCATTAAAAGAATGAAGAAGGATTCTGATGTGAGTTTTCATTTTTATATTTTCTGTTATAGTTTAGCTGCATCATAAATACATTATTTTGCCCCATAATTTTGTCAGTCTGATATGATAACGTCAAGTTAAAGTTGTATTTTTTTTTTTTTAAATGTTGTTTGAAGTCTAAAATAATTGCTTTGTAGCTGATGGCTTTCTGATACTATTACTAAAATAATTTATTTGCTTACAAGATGAACACATAACTTCATAGCTGTTCTCAAACATTTATGAATAGTTTGCTTATTGAATTTTTCACATGAGAAAAAATAATTGGTGGTTTTGGAAGAGTATGAGAATTTAGACTATTGTAAGAAATATTTTCATATATAATAACTTTTTAAAGTCCACTTTTTACGGAATAATTATTTGCAATTAATTACGTATGAAACAAATAATTGCTTTGAAAATAGTTTATTGGGTAAGAAGAGAGCTGGGTTTTTTTTCTAGAGATTAAACCAACCGCGTTGTAGTAATCTTAGGAACTCTTGTTATGAGAACTATTTGAATGATTTGTAATTGTTTATTACTATTTGTGAAGAAATTTTTGGTGCTTTTTTGTCAAATAATGTCTGCAAACCTTTGAATTGAAAGGAAATGTTAAGATTTAAGATTGTCACAACAGTTGCAGGACCTAATGAAAACAAAGAAATAAGGAATTATTCTTAAATTGATGAAATGAGTAGAGCAATTTAAACAGGTTTTATTTCTCCTGAGTGGAAAAAACACCAGTTGTTTAACCCCAAGTCAGCCATGATTGAGTGTATCAAGGTTGCCTGACCTAGCAGATAGGCTGTTGGCTTTATGATCATTTGGCTTTTGTGCAAAGCATTTTGTTCCAGTCTCCCTCTGTTGAAAACATATTGCATCTGCAGCAGAGTGGTGCTTCATAGACTATTTAGCCCAAATTCTTGTAAATACAAAATGTTAATGGCACACTGGATGTAATGATGATGAGGATCAAAGGTGTGTTCTTGTCACAAACATTCCATTTTTTAAAAAATCTTTCTCCCAGACATTTTAATATCTTATGTTCCCCTTTTTCTTTCCAAGATGGTAAGGAGTGATAAGCAAGCAAGCCTGACTTTCTTGTTAGATGAAATAAGCACCAATCGTGTATTACAGTTAATTTAAATAGACTGCCATATCTGTTTATTTCTCAGACCACTATAAAGTTGGAAAGTCATTTTTTTTAACACAATAGCAATGAAAAATAGTAATTACTGTGTAAATGATTTTCTTATTGAAATGTTAAATTTCGACATCATACTGACTACTTTTTCTGATTTTACAATATTAAACAATTTAGTTTCATAAAAGTTACATAAGCAAACATATTAAGAACTTAAATAATAGGTAGTTACTAAATAAATACTTTGCTTAATTATATAATCATTTTTTCATTTTAAACATTTGACTAAAAATATAAATTATTTCAGTCTTCCATTTGATTATATGTGCATTGCCATACAAACAGTGTTCATATAGCAATACACTTTTTTAAAATTGTGCATATGCACACAACCAAGAACTCTATTCAATTGTCATTTTGAAATTAAAAAAAAAAATTTAAATAATAAGTTAGTTGATAACATTAACCAAAACTGAGCTTTTTAAAGAAAAGAAAACAATTTATATTATTGAGCTATATGTTACTGATATAAAATGTTATTGCTATAATTCTTTGCTTATTGTTTTAATTTCATAAAGGGCATATTTTATTGCCTGTATCCTATTGAAAACATGTTTTTTACAGATTTCCTGAGAGTTAGGGAACGATAAAAAAAAGATTATTTTTCTTCCATGAAATTCCTGTGAATTGTATTGAGCAAGAATAACACTTTTTTTCCCTTTAGTTCATCTTTAAATCAGTACATTTGTCTGACTGAAATATGAAATACATAGAAAATGTTGCAAAAATTATACAGCCAAAGGATTATCCATATAAAATTTTCTAATGTTTTTGTGCTTTGTTTAAATTTATATATTTTTATTTGTAATTTGAATTATTTTTAGATGTTTGAAGGAATGGTTTGCCCTTATTTATTTTTCATTTGTAGAAATGTGGGGCTATTAAAACTATTAAACAAACCTGAAAATTATTTTGAACTTTTACATAAATCTATACAATTAAATTGATAATAACTGTTTTTCTCTCATCTGTATATTATAAATTTTTTGATAGTTGAAATGGCATGAAATATTCAGTAGTTTTTTCTTCTATTTCAAATAAATGACATATATTGAGTATACTTCATGATATATATAGAGTATACTTCATGTAAAAAACAAAAGATTCTAATATTCCTATAAATTTATTTTAATATTTAGTTTATCTTTTTGAGGTAATTTTTATATTTAAAATTTTTGAGAACATTTTGGAAAAAAAATGGTCATTTGCGTGCCCCAAGAAATAGATCTAATTTGAATGAGTGAAGAACATACTGGAATTTAGAACAGCTTCTGTTCGTTGGTATCATGTTACCCAGTACAATTTGTCTCCTGGTTGAGTGGTTGCTAACGTGACTGCACTTCTACACTCAGTTTACTGGATGAGGAAGTTGTGTGAGCATCCCAGCAGGATTTAAAATAAATCTCATCAAAGGGCAAGAGAAGCTCTCAGAAAAGCTAACAACCAACTAAATCTTTAAAAGAGATAGGTGCTACCGAATTATCTGACTGTTGCTTTGCACCTCTGACCTACTTGGGGCTATAAATTTTGGATGTGTTGAATAAAATTGAAATGATGATTTTTTTTTTGTGATAATTGATATTTCTAGCTTACTGCAGTAGAATTAAATATAGAGCATATTTGGAATGTCATAGTAAGAGAGCTAGCTGACATAAGTTGATTGTTAGAGGAAGTAGCCAAAATTTGGGCTTTAAAAAAAAGCTCTTAATTATTTAATGCCAATACAAATATTTAAATATACACTCAAATACTTGTTTCTTTCCTACTATGTTAATAGACAACTAGTTATTTAGAATTCTGTATATAATAATTTAAGGCTTTATATAGTATTAAATGGAATTTATCATTAGGATAAGATTTCTGGAGACATACAAATAAAGAAAATATTTTCTTCTTCCTTAAAACATTTTTATACTTCACTTTAAAAAAAATATTTTATATTTTTCAAAAATACTTATTGAAATAGCATTTCAAATACAAAGTTTGAATGCAGAAATTACCCAATTCTTTAAGAAGAAAGTTACATTTAAAAGTAATTTCATTTCAAAATCTATTCTACATTGGCTGTGAAATATTAGGACCCTTCCAGATAAATAGTTCTATTTGTGCCTTACCAGTTTTGCCAGAGATTATCTAAAAACATGTTGAATAAATAAACCTATTATTAACTATTCATTGTGGAAAGTTAATGTTAAACAAGTTCTAAAATATGTGTATCAAACTCTATATTGTATATATGTTAGTTCTTGCATACAAACCTCTTACGCACACACACACTTGCACACAATACTTAGTCAATTTCATTTTTTCTGTTTTTTAATATTCTAATTTTTTTTTTACATATAAAGTTTAATAAAATGTTATTTAAGGTAAGTTTTTCTAATGTCTGTTTACAAATAGTAATTTTCTAAAGATTATTATCAATCAACAAAATAGATATTTAAAAAAATATAAGAATCTTTTCAAACAGTTTAAAACAGTGTATTTTCAGTACATTATTTCAACTCGCTCACATTTTTAATGAAAGGAAAATTGCCCAGCTTTCATTTACTTTATTTTCATTTTTTATGACAATCTTGTGTCATTACATTTTTATGACACAATTTTCATTTCAAATAGAAACAGAGAGAGCCACAAACGCAACTCTCCTCCTTGCTTTCATTTTTATCAGTCTTTCCAAAATTATAGGTTTCCTCCTACTTTCATAGATTGCCTTTTCTCCTAATGATTGTGTTTATAAATGTGTATGTCTGAATATTAGAAATATGTAAGACTTGTATGTATGTGTTTGAACGTGTGTACATATGCATGCTTCAGATTTAATTCCTATCAAGTTGCTTTCATATTTTCAGTTGGTCTGAAAATATTGAATATCCAAAAAAAATGAAAGAATAAAAAAAATTATTTCCCAATATCCTTCCTTCTTCTGCTCATATCTCCAATAATTTCATTCTCAGTGATTCAACTCTGGCTGTTTCTTAAGTCAAAGATGTTACCAAGCAATGTAACATTGATTTTACCCACATTCAGATTGTTTTTTTCCAAATTTAAAAAATGCATTCATTGTTTCCATTGTTTCTGGTATGGAATATATTGAAGAAAAAAGAGAGAGAGAGAGAGAGAAGTTTAAAACAGCTCTCCTTTTGTTTTCAACTCATGACTGCATTTTTAAAATGCTATATCTCTCTGCTAGAGTTTCTCTGATTTGATAGCATTTCATCTTCAAATAAAAACTCCATCCTCTATTCATTGTTTTAGTGCAATGTGTTTTAACCTATCCACCATGTTCCCTTTCTATCTTTTTGTCTAATGGCTTATCTATGGCCGCTTTATTCAACCTTTTCTTAAGACGTTGGCCCCTTGTCATGGTTTCAGCGCTCCTCCAGAGGCAAAGACAGGATCATCCGCCCAAATGACAGGAGAAGGCCACAGGGAAGTACCCCTTCTACTAAAAAACGGGATCAACTCTACTCTCAAGGTCGTAAAGACCAATCTTCCAATAGAAGACAGCGTGATACTTCAGGTAAAGTAAATAAATGGTTTTTCCTGCTGGCGCCTGCATTGTTGGTCATTTTCCAATGAGCGGTCAGCTACAGATGAAATGTCACTAGCATGTTGTCTCCGCTGCTTCTCTACCTCTTTTTCTCCCACCCTATTACTATAATTCTCTCTTTCTTTCTCACTCTCTCACTCTGTTTTCTCTCTCTCTTTTTCTCTTCTGCATATCTCTTTGGCAAGTTTATTTTGGTCTGTTTACAGAGCATCCCACCCAATTTCCTATTGCTTCAAATGACACTCAGGAAGCAAAATGATTCAATTTCTGTATTTATTTCCTTCATTTTTCTTACAAGAGCATTTTATACTACCCAGATAATCATTGTCTTTCTACTACTAATTGGATGGAAGGTGGGACAACTTTTTCTTGTCAAAATAATGTAATTTTAAGGTCATCACAAACTGAATTCTGGAAAGAGATGAAAAGCCATGGTGATGGTGTATTATTTATGCTTCCTTCCCTCCATGTCTTTACCAACATCTGCCTCCTTACATTTTACTTAACTCATTTAAAGAAATTTTTTTCATAAATCTCTACCCAATTTTTTTTTTCACTTTTAATAGTTTTCTAGATTAAAATCTTCACTACATGTTTTCTTTTTTTTAATGCTTTGGATTTAATTTTTTCGTTTTATAGCCAAACTGTTGTCACCTGGGTTTTTTTTCTTTTACTAAGATCCATTCTTTATTAAGGTCTGGTAGTAAACACCTAATGACAGACATCAACACAACTCATTGTCTTTCTTTTTACTTCAGTTTTGTAACTTGGCTTCATGGTAACATCAAGTTTTCACCATTTAAAAAATTTCTTATATATATATATATATATATAGAAAAAATACAGTAAAAAAAGTTTCCTTTTTCACCTTTTCCATAGTATTTTAGTGTCCGTTCTAGTACACATGCTTGATAATGTTATCATTTCTCATCACCCCTTTGTCCATTTCTCATAACGTGGCAACTTGCAATTTTATATACACTCATGTACACACAATACACTCACTCACACACAATGCAATCACACACACAAGTATTTCCTATTAAGTTCTAAAATTTCTTTACAGATAAAACATAACCCTCTTCTTTCTAATTTTTATGCTTCTTATATATATAAAGAAGTATATACTGTGTTTTCTCCAAGGTTTGTATAGGTCAAAAGGCTTGATATTGCTTTGACAATACAACCATTGACATTTGCAGCTAAGAAAAAGATGGAAGATGATGATGAAGAAGAGGATGAGATGTATGATCCTGCCGAGCCAACTGATGATGAGGTATGTTTTTCTTTGTCTTATTTATAGGGGAGAGGGTTCTTAACTGGTGGGTGTCTAAACTCTTACAAAACATTTGACTTTATTAGAGATGATGCATAATTAAGTTTATCAAATCATCTTGCTGTGTTGAAAATATCTCTGTTCAATATCAAAGTATATTGCATAAAAGTTTGATATTTATGAATACTTATTGTTATTTAAAGCAAATACGTGAAGTGGTTAATCCTTAGACAATAACTAAACTTTTCCATTGATAATTTTGGTAACTGTGGTCTAAAATAATTTACTAAAGTTTTGTTTATGTACTCATATGAATAAAATTCTTAAATTATTCTCATCTAATAGATTTAGTTAAATACATATATATGAATTATTGGAAAAATATCTAACTCTTCAGATTATTTCATCAAATGTAATGCTTATTTATTCACATTGTTTGGAATTAGTCATGTATTATCTTGTAGCTTCAAGATTTTACTGAAGTGATTGTTTCTTTTTGGAATGACATAGGCTAGGTATGAGAGGCCAATTTGAACGTGAAACAGGTAGAATATTTGGGCTGGTTATGACCAGTTTAAATTCTAGAGGGTTAAGTAAAAATGAACTTGATAAGGATTGCTTTAAATATTGTAACTTCCCATTTGATGTGAACTGTTCTTAAAGAACTTAAATCCCTAAAATATATCATTTTATTTTACACAAATTCATCAGAAAGTGTTTTAACATTTCTTCTAATGCATTCATTGAAATAAATCCGTCAAGTAAAATCTTGAACCTGTTATATACTATATATAATAAATAGATATTTTTAAGTAATACTGATTTGCTGTTCCAAGAGCTGCTCTGTAAGGAATAGCTGCTAATAAACCAACCTTTCAATCAATGAACCATAACATCAAAATATAATTATACAAGCATGCCTTCAATTTGTATAAGTGAGAAGGATAAATTTATGAGTTCAATGCATTGCTCAGCCCTAACCTCTTTATGTATATATTTTGTTGTGAGAGGAAGAGAGACTACCTATTGTCCTTGGTGAGATTAATGCAGTTGATATTCACTTTGAATTCCATTAAGTCAGTGCTATTGGTAAAAAACATGAGCAAGAAGGAATCTCTGGAAGCTGCATTTCTGAGGAGGAAAGATTGAGAAAAAAAGTGTCTGGCATGGGGGTTTGGTGTGAGAGTGGTGAGACAATTGGAATGACTGGTGGAAGAGAGGCGCTTTATCTCTAAGAAGTTGAAACATCGTTAAACATTAATTTGTCCATGCTGGCATGGGTTGGACAGTTCAACAGGAATCAACAAACCAGAGGACTTTGCCAAACAACAATGTTCATTTTGGCAAGGTTACTGTAGTTATATGTCCTTCCTAACATCAATTACTTTACAGAGTGTACTGGGGTTTTTTTTGTTTTTGTTTTGAGGGGGCACCAGCACTAATGGGTTTACCAAGTAACTTGCAAAATAGGACCACCACTCAACTGATTTGGGGTGTAGTACTGAAGGTCAAAAGGTTGCAGTATGAGAGACGGATGTGAACAGGTGTCTTGCTGAATAGGACATACATGGCTTCACCAGCTGGAAAAGGAGAGAGGTGGTGGGGATGTATCCTTAAGGTACAAGGTGAATATAAAGAGAGAACAGGAATAGAAGAGCAGAAAGGTTAGATATCTTTGATCTTGTGGTTGTGGAGTTGTTGTAAATCTTCAGCAATCAGTTTTTTTTTGTTTCATGTGGTCATGAATCTTGGGTAGTGGCTGAAAGGGTGTGAAGAAATACAGGCAACTAAAATGGGGTACCTCCAAAGAGTCATTTGAATAATATTGCTTGCTAAGGTGTGCAGCAAGTTGCTCCTGGTCAAGCCACTACTTCACATTGAGACATTAGAGCTTGTGGTTAGAGTGTTGACAGAAACAAACACAGGACAGACTTTATAGGCCAAACCAACCAGCAGGAAACCTAGTAGCAGACCACAAGCAATATGGTTGGATAATATCCATAACCTTCGTTGGTTTTGCTTGGGGATCCAAATGGAACATATACTGACAGGACCCTATGGAGAGTGTGCCCATGCGTGTCTGTGATTCTTACGGAAATGGTTGGCTTTGGAAAATGGAACTAGGAGTGAGGCTTGCTATTTGTTCAGTCAGGCAAACTGGTCCAAGCATAGATTGGAGCATAACAGAGTGACATAATTAATCTATTCTATTTGTAGTACTTTATATATATGTATAAAAGTGTTTCCATTACACACACACACACACACACACACACACACACATATATATATATATATGAGAGAGAGATACTGATGTTTTTAAATGTATGATTCCAAACCTTTGACTATTAAATAAATTTTTCAATAAGATACATTCTTTTCATTCAAGTTCCATTCATGTAAGCTGCACCTAATCACACTTTCTTTATTTAACATTAAAATAATTTATCCATGGTCTGCTTTTGTTTTAACAGATACAATCCACTGAACACAGTAATGGTGGTTTAACAGTAACTGTTGATGGCAGTAGACGTTCGGTTACTGAAGACACTGCTAAGGTAACTACAATTTAAATTTAATATCATGAATAATCACTTTAAAAAGTAGTTTTTCATTTAATTTGCTAAAATTTCAACTTTTTTTTTTTTTTTTTTTGGTATTAATGGTAATTTGATCTTATAACATGCTGGGTAATAACTAAATGTTTTGTTACAAGCTCTCAGTCCATATCGCTTTTATACTTAAAATTTAAATCCTAGAAAATATAATTAGCATTCTAGTTAACATTTTGTTAGAATTTTACTATCTAACTTATACTGAAGCAGTCATGCTCAATGCATTATCTAAGCCAATTTTTGCTTCTCTTCTAAAAAGCTTGCATAAAAATCTACAATTATGCTAAGTTTCTTATTCATTAGGTTTGTTGGGGAATCTTTTTTACCCTTTTTTTTTTTAAAGTTTAGAAATATTTTTGCTCTTTAGTAAAATTGTTTGAAGTTGTAATTCTTTGATCTATCACTGTGCTGGAATTTGTTTCCATCAGGATATTTTTGGGTAAAACTATATTTATGTATCCTGTAGGCTAACTTTCAAATATTTCAAGAATCTGTTTCCTTTTTTTTTTCTACTTAGAATATTTAGGATAGCAAACCTGTCAACACCTTAAATCAAGTATCCTTATAGTTTATCTTTATTCTGAAAGTAATGACTTTTGAGAATAACTCTAATCTTCTGTTTTTGTTTGGGCAACCTTTTTATTTTTTATTTCTTAGTTTTCTTTATTATTTAAAATATTTTTTTTTTTTTTTTTTGTAAAGGTCTTGGCATCGTGTTAAACAGTTGGTTACTGACTTCTCAGTTGTCCAGTAACTGCTGAGTCTGCTAAGTTATAGCAAAATTTGTAAAATAATTTTGTGTACTTTCTGAAAAGGTCTCTCTTGAAATATTATTATCATAGCTCATCTCTTCCCACACTATATAGCTTTATCTTTTCTTATTTTACTAATTTTGTTTTGTATATCTGTTTATTTAGTTATATTTTCCAAAGCAGACAGTCATTAGTTACCTCTTTTTTTTCTTAAAGATTGTAGAATCTTGGATGTATGATAATGTAGATTTACAGTGCATTTTGCTTGTGGCCTTTTCTTTGCATGAAAAACTGAGGGTTGGTTAGTGTATTTTAAGCCTGTTCATCTTACTGGATCTGTGCACAAATCTATATTATTAGTTTGGAGGCAAAATAAAAACTGATTAGTATTCTTTTATTGGTTCCAGTCATTTGACAGTGGTCATATTGGCGTATTATTTTCTACAGTAGAGTTGGTTATATTGACTACATACTTATTTCATTAGCCTTGGGAGGATGAGAGGGAAAATTAATCAGTGTTATTAGCACAAGGTATTTTGTTCATGCTATCCACTACCAACGTAACTGGATTAAAAATAAAAGTTTAGATTGTTTGAATAACAACAATCATTAATAGAAATAAAACAACACTATTTATTGTAAACAAAAGAAATTTTATTTCTATATTAGCTGTGCTAAATAACTTATATAGGCTCTCAATTGATATGTAAAAATTTACTCTTTCTTGTTTAGTGTATAAGTATATTCAACCAACAATGATTACTTTAAATGTGATAAAACAATGTAAACAAATTCCTTCAATACTGATCCATCATTTTAGTTTGGCTCATTCCTAAGTACATCTATGTCCTCTACCACTCGTCAAACTCTTTCAGCCATCATCACTTTCACCATATCTGCATCAGAGACATGTATCTTCCCTCACCTTTCTCAGAATTGTCCTTTATGACTTCAATGCTCACAAGTCATTTACTCTCACTCACATCCCATGCTGATGCTGGTTATACAAAAACTGAATTCCTTTGTAATCTTCAGCTCTTTACATCAACTAGTTTCATGTTTCATCCCCCACACTCATTTCTGACTAAGAAACAGACACTCCAAATATCTTTGGTTTGTTTTTCACCTTCAAACTGAACTTCTACCAAACCATCACCATCAAGTCTTCTGACAACTACTGTGGAACTTCGTTGTTTGGCTGGTGGGAATGTCACCAATTCTACATTGATGCTTCTGGCAGCTCAGGTGCTTTGCTTTTAAACCATCAAAAAAAGTTAGGCTGGTGATTGATCCTTTTAGGTATATCTCTACATTTCACAGACAACCATGACTCATAGCCTCAATTCTCACAAGTGGCTTGCCCACAATTGCACTGCAGCAGTTCAGATAAAGATGCACTTGCAATGCTTTGTGAAAATCCTTCATCCCTACATAAAGGTTGGCTATAATACTGCACTGAACTTCTATAAGGCTATCATCCAAAATGGAACGTTTGTCTTTGTGCATCACACAGTCTGTATATACTCTCTTGTTTCCCAAACAGCTACTGGTTTTTTTTCCTGTTTCCTTATTAAAAGGATTTGTATTCAATTTGTAAAACCCTCCTCTACTCTGTTTCTCAACAATAATGGTTTTGCAAGCAGTAATTCTTTGGAAAAAGTCTCCATATTCTTGCTTAGTTTACATCCAACTCTACATTCCACATTACTCAAAAATTATTGTTTCCCACTTCACCAGGCTCACATCACAGCACATAGATGTTTCAAACTAATAAGGCCAGCAGCCTGATACTGTCTCTTTCATTACCCTCAAACAATGCCCGCACCAAAGAGTTAAGCTGGCTTCTATTCTTGCAGAACTTTTCAATCTGTCTTTGTACAGGAATCTATCATGACCTGTGGAAACCTACAACAATGTGCTCCTTTAACTGAAGGCTAACTCCTCTGACCTCTCCTACTATTGTTCTATTGCTCTTACTGCTTTGTTGATATATCTGTTGATAAAGAGTTACATGCATATACTTTAGAGATGAAAATTTATTGGACTGCATATTATTTTAAGTTGGCTTCCCTCCTTTTTTTTCCAATGAAATCAATGTCAAAACTTATACTAAATAGTTAGCTATGTGGTCAGTTCCCTTTGTTGTGACTGGTACAAATCAATAAAAGAATATACATTTGCTAACATTGTTTGCTCTGCACATTTGCATTATCATGAAAGTAATAACTTATTAAGCGCTGATGATATACATAATAGATTTTATTATTAACTAAAACTAAGTATATTTATCAAAACTGAATGCTTTTTATTTATTTTTTTGGCAGGGAAATTTCTGTTTCCTGAGTTTGTATATCCAGTACTGGATAGATAGATTATTTTGAATATAGATACTTAGAATTCATATTTTTTTCAAAAAGGGAAATAAATGAGGATTAGTACATAATGTTAAATGTAAAGTCAGATTATTTTCTGCTTGTTTATTCTCTTAATGTTCTCTTTTTCTCTGTGATGTCATGGTCCAGATTATCATGAGCTTGTTTATTATATCTAATTTTGTTTTCTCTGAAGCTTCACTTGTTCAACTCTGATCATATTTCATTATTTATGTATAAGAAGGGGGAAGAAATGCTGTAGAGTCATTACTCAAGTGTTTATTCAAAGTCTCGTTATTTTTTATAAAACACAAAATATCAAAATGCTGTAGTTTATAATAAAATTAACAGCTCTGCTTGATGTACTTGATTTTCTTGCATAAAAATTAACAGATTTTGAAAATATTCATTTTACTGCCATGATTTTCATTTTAGAACAGTTTACATGAATTTCAATTTTCATTACATTGAAGTATATATTAGTTTTCTTCAGAGATGCATATTTGTACTTTACTGTGCATATATATATATATATATATATATATATATACATATATCTTTTTTTTCTTTCTTTTTTTTTTTTAAATAAATTTTGTGTCCAGTCTTGTTTACACTAAGGCTGCTGTGTGTTAAAGCTTTTGCAACCTTTCTGTTCTGGTTTTGCTTTTAATGGATTTTTTTCTATTCCAATTATCAAAAAAGCATATTTTTGCACATAAATCAAAAACTGTTATTTTTTATGAAGCTTGAGCATTTGATACCCAAGATTATATATTTCATTTCTCTTGTCTTCCCTTTATTCACCACAAATCTTTCTCACACATCTGTTCAAATATTGATAGCAAATACACATAGACAAGAGAGTGTATTGTCTGCATCATCATAACTGATATGTCCATTTTCCCATGCTTGCATGGGTTGAGCAGAATATGTTGAGGCAGATTTTCTTCAGCCAGACTCTCCCTGTCACCAACCTTTTCTTGTTTTCAAGTAAGGTACCCGATGGCCAGGCACATTTTTCATGAAAGATTGGAAATAAGGGTCACTGTTTGCTTGATAGTAACCTTCATTTACAACCATATCATAAAATCAAGGCAAGGAGACAGTAACGCACACACACACACACACACACACTTATATAATTTAGGCATAAATGGCATCAGATGTGGTTATGTGATGGGGTATGGTCATGTGATGTAGATGGATGAGGATAGCTGAATACAGTGTCATTCACTAAATGTGGAAGAGGAAGATGTGGGACAAAGTGGTGAAGACTGACCTCAGGATGTTGATCCTCTCAGAAGAAATGATGGTAACTGAGATGCATGGTGATATGCTGTGCTTGAGAAGACTCATCCATCTCAGCAGAATTGAGATTCTGTCAAAGCCTTCCCTCAACTCATCTTCTAACATTCATTCATGTTACCCTATTTCCTTCACACCCTTCTCTGTTGAACTGATATTTTCTGTGTTCAACTCATTTCCTATCTCTAATCTTCTGTCACATTATTTTTTACTCAGCGCATTTACCTACATATCCATTTTTTCTGTTCTTTTATCCTGTTCTGTCTCATATTCACTTTGTACCCGGACCACACATCTCTCTCTCAAATGCAAGCCATGTATTCACCTCTTCAGCAAGACACCTGCGCTTTGACCTTGTATCACAGTTTCTTATCCCTCTATTCTATATCCCACTCAGTTGAAGGTCTTATCATGTGGATATTTGGCGACCTCACCAGTGCTGAAAAGCACTCAGTACACTCTTAAGTGGTTGGCATTAGGAAGGACATCCAGCTGTTGAAACCACACCAAAGCAGACATAAAATCTTGTGGAGCCTTCCGGCTTGTCCTTCGTCAGACCATCCAACCCATGCCAGCATGGAAAAAGACTTGTTAAAGGACAATGACGACATATATATATATATATATATATATATATCATCATCTCCATCATCATTTAACGTCTGTTGTCCATACTGGAAGGCTGCACCAGACACCAATACACACACACACACACACACACACACACACACACACAATGGGCTTCTTTCAGTGTCTATGTACCAAATCTACTCATAAGGCTTTGGTCAGTCTAGGGCTAAATCTGAAATTATGTAGTTAGGAAAACAGACTTCCTGTGTCTCTATATATGTATTTTCATCATGGTAGCCCTCAACTTTTTTCATTTATGTGGTTTATAACCCAATATTCTACACACTATCATCTATAGCTTTATCTGCTTTGACTTCCACTATGTGATTCTTATATCTTTTTGTCTAATGTGAAAATTTGTTCTCCATGGCAAACTGCAGCGAAAAGACCTTTACAAGTTCAGATACGTCCCAAATGTTTCTGAACTCATCTAAAATCTATTTCCCATTACTGCTTTGTGCAACAACTTATATGAAAGTATCATTTCTATTTTACATGTTCCTTGTATATTCAATGTTTTTATAATGTGTAAGCCACAATATATTTTATGGCCTTTATTATTAGTATCTCTGAAAACATGGAAATACATTCTCTATGTTTTTTTCTTAGCAAAAATGCTTAATTGAAAATTATTTCTTCACAAATTGAACATGAGAAAGGGCAGTTTATGTAAAGTAACATGAATCATAACTGAGAATCTAATGAAAAATATATTTTCTAGTCAATATTTGTAAAGCTTTTGTAAATCATATATTTTTTGAAGGCTTAGAGACTTGATAAATACTTCATAATATTCTTTTACTTTTATACAGTTTACATATTGCTTAGTATAAAGTCATACTTTTTCCACTTAACATTTTGAATTCTGATATATTGCTAAAATTCAATATTAAATGGCAAATTAATTATCAGATACTTATTTTGCAAAATAAGTATATTTATATGGCCTGGACCCATCTTGTTTTGCATGTCATCCATTTGTACATAAAACCTTTCTTTAATATCATTTTGAAATTAAGTTAACATCATTGATTTTATACCACACCTAAATTTTTGAACATAAACAAGTCTTTCAAAAGTTTCTGCAAATAATTAACAGTTGCAATTTTCTCAATTCACAAGTGACCATTTCACTCACATATTGCATGTTAATTGTATATTAGCCTCTCAATCAGTAAATGCTCCACTCCTCTTCACTCAAACTAATTTTTGTTGTTCTCTAAGAAATTGTTCTCAACTGCTTGGGTTTTAAAGATATAGAAGCATTAACTATTCACCAGTTAGATGCATTTCTATAGTAGACATTTAGGCACCATCACACAATGTCAAGTGCTTTTTTTTTATAGTTTTTTTTTCCAAGATTTAGAAATAAAATTTCCTTTTATGATTTACCAACCAAAATTGTCTAACCAAATACTTAACTTATGTAGACAAAATCCAAAAATCAAATACATTAATTCAATGTGCCAAAGTCAGTCTTTCAAGCCTTGATTTGTATAGATCTACAATTAATCTTATTACTTTGGGATTGAAAGGTGCTCATATTTAATTTAGGAAAATTGGTTTGGATACTGTTATTAGATATGCATTTTTATTATTTTAAATGCTGTTTATTTGAATGTTATTCTTGCCACACCATCTCTGAAAATTCCCTTTTGATGCTTGTTTGAGTATTATTTGCTGTTTGCAATTTTACTGGCTATATTTACAGAAATGTAGGATAGGGTTAGAAGGTATCTCATGTAGTAAAAAAAAAAAAAAACCTTTCTTTCTCTTTACACATCAATTGTTTACATACTTTTATTTTCCAGGACTCTGGTAGTGATGGTGAGAAAGCTGATAGTTCTGACAAAAAGTCTCAGTATTTCTGTCATGCCTGCATTGTGGAATGTTATAACAACAAGGTAGCTAATATTATTCATTACTACCATTGGTTAGAAATGCACACACAGAAAAAAAAAACCCCTACTTTCTCATCCATTTTATGACTGGGAATTTTTCACCACTCACGACATAGTTCATTGAAATTTGTTTCAAATTAAGTAAACTACTTCCTCTACTTCTCCAAGTTATCTCTGTTTCTGCATATATTATACTTAGGTGTACTTAATTATAAATATTTCCTTTTGCATTTTGAATTTATTCCTTGTTCTTTTAGGTTTTGGCTATGCTCCGTTTTGTTTTTGTTGTTGTGTAACCCTTGGTCAACCCTGATTGAGCAGACCTATGATCAAAGGCATTCCAGCCGTGACCATCCCATTTTTTTCCTATGTGCAGGGAACCTAGAACCACTTATCCAACGTGTCTCTTTTTAAGATGGCAGGGCGTGATTTGAAAGAGGTTTGGCTGCTGTTTCTAGCAGGTCAAACAACCACATTGAGGTTCCCTTGTTGGCTTGTGCTCTATTTTGTGAATTCTTTGGTACATTAACTGTTTTAGTAAAAGCCACTATCCATTCTTTCCTTCATTTATAAAACCATTTTACTTCAATTTCTTTAAACATGGATATTTATACATGCATGCTTTTATCATTTTAATATCCTTTCAATGTCTCTGTTTAATTCTTTCTTACAATATCTGTTTTCTTGTATTATACTTTTCTCTCAAAGCTTTTGAACTGCAGATATGATGGTTATCAATGTTCTAATACTTGCTCTTATAACAAATTTACTCACAAGAAAGAATTTTTCTGCCTAACTTGTATAGTGAAAAAAAATTAGAACCCTTCTAAAACAATCATTTATGTCTGCCACATATGTTGAAAAGGAAAGAAAAATGTTTTATTGATTTTCTTTTCTTTATCTTTGAGGCTGCTTGAGTGCAATTTTCTTCAGTTGTATATATTTTCAGTAAAATAAGGCTTTTATTACATAATTAATCTAGTTTTGTTACTTACTGACAGCCTGCTTCACACATTTTTAATTCTCTGCATTTATCAGACAGTAATCCTTTGGCTGTAAAGAATTGAATTTTTGCAACATATTTCTTTTGTTTAGCCAGACATAATTTCACCTTCAAGTTCTATACCATTTAGAAGATATTACTATGCATATATCTACTGCACACATAGACATTTTTTTTTTGTGTCTATATTTTATACACAAAATAAATATTTGTTTATTTTTTGTGTATATAATGTCTGTGTTTATGTGTGCTAGGTATATTATCTCATGTAAATAATATAGTCTTGTACATGTGTGTAGTGCATATTGCAGATGTGTGTGTAAGCATATATTACTTGTATGCGTGTGCATGTGTAATGTGTATTATACGTACATATTAATCTGTTTGTGCAGTGTGTATTTCTCTTTTGTATATATTCTTTGTAATTATATTGTTTTTATGTACACATGTGTATGCATGTAGTGTATATTGCCTGCAAGTGATTCTGTCTTCAAACAATATGTGAATAGCCTGTGTTTGTGTGTGTGTGTTTTACAAATATTGACTGTACATACATGTGTACATGTGCAGTATCTATATTGCCACCTGTACTTAAGTGGAAGTGTGTGATGTATATTTTGTGTAAGTACATGTGTTTGTGATGTATATTGTTTATATAATTTGATTAAGTTGTAAGTCATGTATACCTTTCACTATACGCACATTTGTGTGTGCTTTTATTAACTGTGTATTCATGTGCTGTATATAGATTGTATGCATGTGCGTGTTTGTGCATTGTATATTGTTTATACTTGTGTGTATGTGATGTGTGTATTTGTGTTTAGGCTTAATAAATTTTCCAGTATTTCCAATTGTTTTGTAATATACTTTAAAAGTATATTGCAAAACAATTAAAAGTAAGTATTGGTGAAGACACAGTTATAACATCATAAAGAAGAAGGTATTATAATAATGCTTATAATGCTTTGAGAGTTCTCTGGTCTTCCATATTTTCAAAAGCTTAGGCATTATAATGTTTCTTTTACAAACGAAATGTGTCCTATGAAGATTCTTGGTCAGTGACTCTTGAAGATTTATCCCTCTAATTCAGTTTCTCTCTTTCTATGATCCATTGACATTTGCAACCACAGAAATATCTGAGATAGACTATTTGGATAATCTTAGAATGTCAGTTGATCTGAAAACATTTCCTTGGTTTTCCTTCAATCCTCTCTCCTTGTACAGTTTATGATTGCTATTGAAAAGTGATTACTCTTACAAAATAGTGACAGTGAGTTTATACAAAGAAGTTTTTGCATAACGGATATAAATACATCTTTGCTTTATGGTTTGTATTGTGTTTGTTGTTAAAGTTTTTATGGTTTGTATTAAACTACTAATATGCTCTGCATCCCCTACATAAATTATTTTCATAATCACCTTCATTTAGCATCTGCATTTTCAATCTTGCATGGGTCAGACAGAATTTATTGAGGTACATTTTTCTATGTCCAAATGCCCTTCCTGTCACCACCTCTCACCTGTAATCAACCAAGATAATATTCTCCACTGGCCAGACATGTTTTTCACAGAAGACTGGAAATGAACAACACCACTTGTAGGATGGTGATGCTCATTTACAACCATGGTGTCAAGACAAAAGTACACACAAGCATATTCATATATATGTATATTTTATTAATGGTCAGAGGAAGGGAGGCAGCATTCATGACCATGGGAGACTGGACTGATGAGATAAATTAAAAAATATTCAGCTTAAAATTTCTAATTCTTGAGAAAATTATTGTTACAAAGCCTGTTTGTCTTAGCTTTCTTGACTGACAACAGGTTTTGTTAATACTCTCAACTACAGAAAGAGGAACACTTCATTCAGTGTAGCACAGAGGAATGAATGAGAAAGAAAACGATAGTATAAGATATACCTAACAAATTACTGTCCAGTCATATGATCTCTGAAGGTCTTTGTTCTACTTGGATTGCTTTTGCAAAGATTTGAGGACGTCTTGCATTCTTCATACTGTTATAATTTTACTGGATATTTGGTTTTACTTGTGTCACACTATAAGCAGTATCTATGCTTTTTTTATCTTCAAAAAATATGAAGACCTCACAGAAGTTTGACAGAAAAGTAACTCTTTTTGAATGCATTTGATCTTTACACCCTTTTTGACATCCCATGAAAGTTTTGTAGCTTTGGAAGAAAGTGACCACCATATTTTACCTTCTGACTCAAGGTTGTTTGTATATTATAACATCATCTGGTCTGCATTTTTTGAATAGTCAAGATAAGGTACTTGTTGGGTATTTGTACCCAACAATTGTTCTATCTATTGGTTTATTTTGCTTTTCTGTTTGTAGAAGTGCATTGCTTTACGATATGTTTCCTGATAATTTCAGACAGTTTTGCTACTTTCTATCTTGTAGTTGGAGATAAGCTCAGAAAGTAATGTCTTAGAGATCTCTCTTAGCGATGTCTTTTTTTCTTATCCAATCTACTAAAGCTAACTACTTTAATATGTGTATTAAGAAATTAGAAACTATTTGAAGCTAAATAAAGTAAAATGTTACAAAGAATTCAGCTATTAAAATTTGTTTTATTTAAAGATGATTAAAAGATGATAATACACATTTGTTGGATAAAAATTGATTTGTTTGTAAATTTCTCTTGTATCATAAGAATTCAAGAACAGCTTCAAACATCAATTTTCGTACTTAAAATTAAATTAGTGCTTAAAATATTTCATTTTGTAACTGAAGCTTCTTGCCACTGGAAATTTGGAAAGTACAAATATACAAGTTTTGTTTACAACTCTTGAAGTTTTACTTGTGCCCTGCCATGTAGTTTACATGTGTGTGAAGTAAGATATCTGAACCCTTTCAATACCACTGAGCCAGAAATCACTTGTGCTTCTGTGATATAAACTCTTTCATTTTAAGGTGATCATGTTTAAATAAAAACTTTCCATGATAATTATATGTAAGAACCTTGAATTACTTGAAACATCATCATAATTTTCAAGTTCGTTTATCCATGCTGTCATGAGCTGGAGTGAACTTTTTGCGAGTTATTTATGACTGGATGTCCCTCTTAATGTTAATTGCTTTAACCCTTTAGCATTTAAACTGGTCATATCTGGCTCAAATATTCTACCTGTTTTATGGTCAAATTGGCCAGATCCTGCCTCTCACCTACCCTACAATGTCATTCTAAAAATAAACATTTGCATCATCAAAATTTTGAAGCTATGAAATGATGAATGATTAAGTCAAAACAATCTGAATAAATGGGCCTTACATTTGACAGTAATCTGAATGCTAAAGGGTTGAGTCACCTCTTGTTACATGCAGGAATACACAGTCCCTATTCCAAAAACTGGGATGTACATGTTTAGAACACCAGCTTAATAATGTGAAGGTTATTTACTCACTCCTTGCATATATTTGATTATTTTCAATCTAAATTAAAAACAAGTAGGCTTTTATTTCATTAGTAGTATACTCGCGAAAGGGTTATTGTGCTTCAAAAAAATTATCTTCATGGTGCATTCTGTAAAAGAAAGTGAATTTCTTCAATTTTACTAATCAGTATGGCTTAAGTTTTCTTGTGATTCTTTATAATGCAACAAAATAGTATGCAAAGTAGGAGCTTGTCAAGTATCTGTAAAAATAGAAGATAAAGACATAAGTGGTTGTTGGTCTTTTATTGTTGACTGAAAAATGATTTGTTTATGATTTTAAAACTTTTAATTGATTCAAACTCATTCATCATTATGACTTATCAGTTAGATTGAGTATGGAAGTGTAAATTACTTCAATCATATCATGGACTCAGTCACTGACTGTTACTCATGTTTGGAGGAAGAGTGTAAATGGCAGATTGCCTAAGAAATCTTCTATATTCACATTTTAAAACTGCATAAGATCAATTTTGATACAATTAGTATTGAAATGTAAAAAAAAGTTGGGTGCAGGAACGACTGTATGTTAAGTTATAGCTTCAAAGCTATATCATTCCACATTCTGTTACTGGTTTTACTCTCAAAATGGTTCTGTCCACCTAAACTGTAAATTAGTACTGAGTTCTTGTATTCCTATAGGAGAAAACTGAACTTCAGAGGGTGGCAATGGCAAACCAACTTTCTAATGTACTAGGAGAGTTTTGTGGGTATGGTTCCATTGGGCCACCAGAAATTAGATTTGACTTGACTGTTTTGCAGTTGTAAACTTAAATGACTAATTCCATAAAAATCTCACCTCATCTTTGTGATATGCATCATCAATATATTTCCATTCTGTACTTATTTTGAGTCTTTATTTCTTCCATTTTTGAGATGAAATAGGTATATCTAAAAATATGAATTGTTTCTTTCAATTTGATTTATACATTTTGAATATTGAAAACAAGAAATTTAAAGAACAAATTTCAGGTTACAAAGAGAGGATATTATTACATCTTGGTAGAAATATTTAAAATATATACATAAACATAAGCATAAAAAGCAGTGCAAAGTGACCAATACACTGCCTTTTTTCATACAACATGAACACCCAGATTTTGAGCAGACTTGATCCTACATTGGCTTACATAGTCAAATGTGAATCCCCAAGTTTTAAATTTAGTGAACAATCATCCTTGTCTTGAGGGGTTGATTTATATGCGATTGAGTAAACCTTTGAAAGTAGTACCCTGACATAACTACAGTAAAAGAACTAAAACAATATTTGTTCTATAGTATGAAGCTATATATTGCCTTAATAATACCATACTGTATGAAGAATAAAGTAATCCATGTAGTAGCATGTTTGAAGTTATCAAAATGACTCCAAAGTATATGATCTGAACTGAAACCCCTTTCTAGATAGTTTTCAAATCATTGTATACTGTAACATTCTTTCTTGTTTTTATAGCGAAAATGTAGCTATTTTACTCTGAGTAAACTCATTTTCTGCTGACTGTCCTATACATATGTTGCATACATTGTTATATATTGGACATTTCTCATTTCTTATATTAAACACATGTAATGCGGAATTAAGGTTTTTCATTAAAGACTGCTATTATTAATACATAGAATTTATATATTTCTTATAAAAAACAGATTTTTAATGATTATTCAGCTAGTACCAATAAACAAATTAGCTTTTCCACTTATAAGCGAAATAACTTGTATTGGCTTTTAGGTTTTATTTTTTGGTAGAGCAGCAGAACTAAATGGAATAATTTGTGAAAATAGTCTTTCATTTACATATACTGTTTTGCTGAGAATTTAGGTTATGAGATTCATTCCACCACAGGACTCTTGTGTTTTAAATTCATAAATATACTTATATTGAATTTTCGATTTCTATGCTGTGTTTGATGTTGAGATAATTGTTATCTTCCTATGTAATGATATACAATATCAAGGACATTTGATATTGGATAGTTCTGAATTTTGACATTCTAGTCATTTTTTTTTTCTTCTTTTTTATGTTTTCTTAACACCTGCTGCTCGAGTTTGAGATGGAAGTGGTGCCCATTCTTTAGTAAAGCAATAATATTCTTTGCTCAGTAAAAGCTTAGGATTTATGATTGCAACCACCTAGCTAAGCCAGTCACTGTGTATAGTCATTGCTAAATTATAAAAAAAATAGCACTTTGCATGCGATTTTTGATCTTAGTTTGGAGTATACTTTTGTTTGGTTTTGAGATCTACTATCAGCTACCTAAACATTATAATTAGTAACTAATTATTTTGTTTAATATAGTATCTTGACTAAAGGTGTAATATTAACCAAGTGAAGTCATTGCTTTTATGTAAAACTTAGAACAATGGTTTCTGTCATTCTGCTTGTTTCTTGATTTCTGTTTATCTACTTTGTTTATTAGTTCCACAGTGAAAGGATTTAAGTAAATTTCTTAAAGATGGTTTATTTTAATACTCTTTTTGCATGTCTGAGTATATCTGAAATGTGTGTATACTTGTTGTGTTAGTTTATTTGTGAAGTGTGATGCATAGTTTTTTTGCTATGGATATAATGTTGAATGATAATCATTGATATTTTATAGGAAATATTTTTTAATGTATTGATAGTTTATTTCTTCTCTCTTATATGTGTTGTTTGTATTTTTATTTTATTTTTACTGTGGTGATGTAGATTTAGAAATACATTTGCCTGGGAAGTTGTTTAGCCCAGGTCAGCTCAAGCAATACAGACCTATGGTCAAAGTTGTTTGAGCTGTAACCAGCTACCCTTTTTGTCAATTCAGATTCTGTATTTAGGACCACATTATCCAGTTTGTCCTTTCATTTTTAGGACAGGTTGTGATCAAGTTCTTATGAAAATTCCATAACAGACATATAACACTTGAAGAAGTCACTGGGTGTCAATGTAAGGAAAGAAGGGTGTGATTTGAAAGAGATTTGGCTGCAATTTCTAACATGTCAGAGAGAAGCTTGTTGTCAGTTTGTTTTGCACAAGTTCTTTTAAGGTGGAAAGAATATGGAAGCTGTAAATTCATTCACCAAGAGTCATGTTGGTTAGGAGATGGTCTAGAGGTCACAGTCACATCTAATGTCTTGTGATTAAGAAAATGTAATATATCAGACTAGTGTTGCTATAATAATATGTAGGTTATGAAGTTGCAATATATTTTGAATATATATATGTGTGTGTATGTATATAACTTATATTTTTCCTATCAATTTATTGCTTGAGACACTAAATTGGAAATAATACTTGGTAATTTTGCTTTTGTTTGTAGAACTTTAAAAATCACATGCGTGGTACCAAACATCGTTCTCGTATGGATGATCTTGCTAATTTACATCAACAAAAGTCTTCACAGTTGTTTGTCCGGTTGAAAGCAGAAGAACATTTGCGAAATATTGAAAAAAGAGGTGGTGATCTGTATGTATATTTTCATTTATATGATATTTCTTTTAAATGATTGGTCTTTAAATATGTTAATTGATTTTATATTCAGTAGGATTCCAATGAATAACTTTTTTAAAAAATAGCATCTGTTTTAAATGATCTCTTTGCTTCAATATCATATTATTAATAAGTTTAATACCAGATATTAATAAGTTTGAACAAAGTTCAACTCTATTAGACCATCTTCTGTTAAGAGAATGTGTTTCTTGAACAATAGATATTGATTTCTTGTCACATAAACATCTAAGTTGGATTAAATTATTTGACTATTCCTAAATTTGGTTTGAAATAATTTATAGTTAAGTAATATCATGATTTTTATATTACCTAATTTTTCTTCATTCTGTAGATATTTATAGTAAAATCTATTTCATTATTGCTAATGCATTTGTGAGTTCATTTTGTTTGCCTGTTTATTAAACAAGAGAAGACTGTATTTGTAAATAATTCAATATTCTTTCTTCAACTTAGTTGCCTCAAGTTGGTTGACTGTGTTTATTTATAAAGTGATATTATTAGTGTTCATATATTTTTCTGTTTCAGTTTAAAGAAACATTATTGCAGTGTTTGTGAACTCAATCTCAGTATTCCTTACAATAAACACAGACAGACTAAAGAACATCAGGTATTTTTGTTTTTAAGTTTTAAAGATTGTAATCAGTTTACTGTATTGGATTTATTAGTAAATAGATTCAATGCTTTCTAGCTGACGGAAATTTAACTTTTTGTATGACATCTGAAAGAAAAAATCCAGAGTAAATAATTACACAGCAGAATATACTAGCTGCATATTAGAAGGAAAACAGTAAATTCAGTTTTATATTAGATCCTTTTAGGTCCTTTTTACAAAACATGTTAGTAAAATTAGAAATATTCTGTCTTCTCAGTTTCAATGGCAGTTTGCTTAAGTTCACATTTAAAATCCAACAGATTGTATCTAATGTACACTGTTCTAGTTTAATGTAGTTGTTTGGTATTACATCTAAATAAAATGTAAAGTGCAGCCATATATGCAAAGTTGACTTTTTGCATGTTGGGAAAAATGCTTGGTACTGACTGAGCTAGTAGTTCCATCAATGATACCAACTCTTGGACTATGAAGCTGGTTATAAGTTGTATAGTTCTTCTATTGGAATATATGAGTTGGTAAGCTATTCCAATACATCTAAAGTTCTAAAAGTAGAAAATACCATTTTTTAACACAGTATGTCTACATTAAATTACTTTACTTCTCCAAGACAAGAACTGTACAATTAAAGAAATTAAAGTGTTGATATATTATGTAAAGGAAAATGTCATAAATTATAGGGAAGCTTTCAGTAAGTTGAGCTCACAATATGGTTTTGGTTCCTGATTGAAATCACTTCAATTTATCATGAAAGGTATATGCTAATTTCTTTTGTAAATGTGAGGCCTTATGTATACGCACACGCACACACACACACATATAAAGCTATCATTTGATCTACTGATGAAATATTATTTGATATGTAATAATCTAGTGCTGTAAAACTATTTTGGTGTAAAAAAAAAAATAAATGTTTAAAAAAATTGCATATATTTATTCTCTTGTGATTTCATCAATGAATCAAAATTCTAATTAAAAATACAAAGTTGTGATTTTTGTTTTATTTTGGAATTTTATGTTTATTTCTTCAGCAACGTGTCCTTGAAGTATATGGCAACAATAAAGTCAGTTCTGGGCTTCAGGTTAGTATAGAATTTCTACCATATCTACATTGCTATAATATAAAAAATCCTGAAAAGTTAAGGTAATGAAAACTCATTGATTCTAGAGGATTCTTGCTATTTCCCTAAATCTCATGATTAACATTGGTATGTATTGTAGTGGGTTTCTAAATTGTGAAAATTAACTATTATAGGATTATGTTATTTTGATACTTGTCATAATTTGTAGGATCTTCTCATCAATAGTTAACCTAACTGTGGATTAATTTTTTTTCAAATTTCTATTGCAATTTGAATAGAGAAACAACTGCTAGAACTGGCTAAGATGCATGAAACACAACCAAATGCTTCTAAAATTTATCCACTATCCAAACACTATTGAACAAAAACAGATGTATTGGCATTGTTGCTGTAACTGACAGATGTAACTTCTTCAGCACTTCATTTACTTTTGCAACAATTGAACAGCTGCAATGTCTGAAGCTTGATTTGTTTTTTTAAGACCATCTCACAATATTAGTCACACGAAGGAGTTGGGGATTGTAATTTGGACTGCATTGGTGTAGAAGAAAATCTTGTGCAAAGAAACAATTCAGAAAAGATTGCTCATTAGTCATTTATAATTTGATCTGCCTTTATTTTTTGTTGGTGGTAATGTGAAGACAAATTCCTTTTGAAAATGATTTCAAGTTCTTTCTTAAAACTAGAATGTAACCAGTATTATAAAAGATTTCTTCACAAATATTCTCTATTTTTTCATCAATTTTGAAATGGGTTTCATGGTCGTCTGTTTTGTTGTTAATTAAAAATTCAAAGAAAGCATAATTCAGTTAAATAAGATGTACAGATCATGAACTTAAACTGGTAGGGATATTCTGGTGGTAAGCTTGATTAGTTTATAGCAATGGTTTAAAGGCAGTTTATGAATTAGCTTAAAGGTATTGTTGTCTACATAAACTTCATGATCTTAGACTAACATTAAACATGTTGATGGTATTGAATGTGTCTTATAATTCGTGTTTGTGTTTTACTTTTTTTTTGTAGAGAAAGGGTCATAAGATGGAAGAATATTCTGAGGTACCAGAATATGAAGAAAACAAAACATATGGTAATTATTCTTTATTGATTTGGTTCTGCTTAATGAAATTTTCCAAGAATGACATTTTAATCAATTTTTCAAGCATAATATTTTGAAATAATAATATTGCCAACCCAAGTAAGCATTAGCAAACCCAAATTTATACATCCTTAATCCATGCAAACTTATTTTTAAGAAAAGCAATGATTCAATGATAAATATAATTGTTGGGAAATTTTTATAATTTAATTGATTAAAAGAAAATACTATTTTTGGTACAAAGGTAAGGGGGAAAAAATGATCATAATGTTTCAGTGTCTGATTTTTTCTTATGACAAGAGTTGCATTGGTTTGCTGTCCAGCATATTACCATTCATTTTAGTTTTTATCATCTCTTCTATAATTTTATATCTTGATTTGATCCTTGTTTTAGGCACCTTTCATTGAAAGCATTTTTCTATTTAGCATTCATTGTCCAATCACATTGCATGTCCATGCCAGCAGTCAATTTTTCTGCATATTTTAGCACCCAACCTCTCTCTCAGCTCTCTTATCTTTCATTCAGGTTAACATTACACCCAACAGGTCGTGTTCATCTCATTTCTTTCCTATCTCGATTTGTTTTCCACATTAATGTCTGTGTTTCTCTACTCTGTAGCATCATATTTCTTACATATTCTTCATATAGTTTCCCTTTCATGTAAAGAGAGAAACCTTTTGTTGCTAATAGACTTTCAAACAACTCTTAGCTGCTCCTTCTAACTCTTTCTACAGTATCAGATTGAGGTAACAGAGACTATCAACTTCATCTAATGATTGATCATACCAGTTTCCTTGACGACTTTATGGTTTATGTAGTTATAAGAATATATTTGACTGTCCAAATAATTATCCATCTGACTTGACTACATTCATAATAATAGAATGCTTAAAAACATACAAACTGATAAAGCACTTCGCTCAGCAGTTATAAGACGAGGTCATATGCTGCATTTCATACATTTAATTTCATGTTTTTTTTTTCTCCTTTATAGGTCAGAATTATATTATTGCTGTATCTGGTTATTTTTGCAAGTTATGTCATAAATTCTATAATAATGAGAATGCTGCGAAAAACACCCATTGCCAATCAAAGAGTCACTTCGAAAAATTTGAGGTAAAGTAAACAATATTTTCTGATGTCAATTGATTTATTCTCTCCTTTATAAACAATGAAGATGTCCACATGAAGTAAAAATGAATTTTCAGAGAACTGAATTTATACAGTTCCTGCTGCTATTTTCTGTTTTTTAACCATGCATGTTTTTTATGACTAAATCTCTTTCCCATTTAACGACTGCTCTGAGTAGACTGTGGAATTTAAAGATAGGTTTATGTGTTTTCAGTTAAAGCACTGCATAAATGTTTGTTTAAATAGTTATTGTGAAAGTGAATTATTTCTCTCTCTCTGCAGGAAGAAGGGGATCTTTAGTCCTACTGAGGAAATGGTAACCTCTATTGTGTTGGTACCATGATAAATGCACTCAGTATATTCTGTAAAGGGAGTGGCAAAAGGAAATGCATTCAGCTATAGAAACTGTCAGAAACGTGATGTATGGATGTGTTGATCCATGATGCACCTAACAGAGTGGGTGATAACCCCAAATAAAATCTGTATTGTGCTGTAGCCATCAGTTCAAGCCCTGTTAGTGTATAGAAATGCAGACACAAAAATGCATTCATTTTTACCAGCATTTGTTGTTTGATATGTAGCCAAATGTATTAAATTTTAACTTTGCAAATGATCATAAAGAAAGAAGCTACATAATTTGTTAGGTAATTTTGAAGCTGCATAAGTCATTGTAATTACAGCATGTCATCAACAGCTTTTGTCCATTTTCCCTCGTTGAACAAGTCATCACTCATTACAGTCTGCACCTTCTTGTACACATAGCAACAGAGAAAACTGTCCAATTTCATTGCTTGGTCTATCTTTTATTGAGAGTTGGCTGGATTTTATCTTTATCATGATACTGGCTCTGAAAAGTCTGTTTCCAGTAGAACTACTACTGTGTCTCCTCTACCCTGTTTCAGCTCTTATTCAGAGCTGCTGACCTCTTAGACCTGTAACCTGCAATGCATCTTGTAGACTTCATATCTCATTTTTATGTTCTATTTATGTGTGTGTGTGTCTGTGTGTGCCTGATTATGACATTAAACTGCATCAAGTGGTGAGGCTCCAGTTTTAGAGTTGTGGTAAGTGTGGCACCATCCCTTAATTACCATTACTCCCAAGTCTGTTCTGACCTGTCCAGGGCCCATCTACAGGTTAAATAGATTTCCCAGGGATAGAGGAGGCTCTCATTATTTTTGACAAAGCCATGGAGGAAGGTAGCTCTTCTCAGAGAAAGATACATTGACATAAAATTTGCGGTGAAAATAGTACCGGTCATCTTGCAATGCTTGCTGTTGGAACCTACCATGGGAACCAAGGGAGCAGCAGAAGTGTTGTACCCTTTTTTGTCATTTAAATCTAATGACTTACAGATGTCTCACTATTCATTAATGAAAGTAAGTCAAGACAATTAGGCTGAATGTAAGACAGCTATCATATGACAGGATGCTCGGAGTGGTTGGCGTTAGGAAGGGCATCCAGCTGTAGAAACTCGGCCAAATCAGATTGGAGCCTGGTGTAGCCATCTGGTTTCACCAGTCCTCAGTCAAATCGTCCAACCCATGTTAGCATGGAAAGCGGATGTTAAACGATGATGATGATGATATATATGTGTATATACTGGCACTTGTGTCGGTGGCATGTTAGAAAACATTCAAGCAAGGTCGTTGCCAGTACCGGGCACATAAAAAACACCATTTCGAGCGTGGCCGTTGCCAGTATCTCCTGATTGGCCTTCGTGCCGGTGGCACGTAAAAGCACCCACTACACTCTCTGAGTGGTTGGCGTTAGGAAGGGCATCCAGCTGTAGCAACTCTGCCAGATCAGATTGGAGCCTGGTGCAGCCATCTGTTTCGCCAGTCCTCAGTCAAATCGTCCAACCCATGCTAGCATGGAAAGCGGACGTTAAACGATGATGATGATATATATATATATATATATATAAATGGTAAGAAGTTTGTTGCCCAGCCATGTGCTTTTTGGGTTTGATTTTACTATGTGGCCCCTTGAGCAGTTGTCTTCTTGGGTTAACCAAAGGTCTTGTGAGTGAATTTGGTTCATGGAAATTTGTATGTCTCTTTGCATGTGTGTGTCTATTTGTTTAAATTTACACTCTATAAAGAGAAATAAGAGATCCTTTTACTTGAAAAACAAGTGAAGGTTAGCAACAGGAAGAGCACCGACTATAAAACAATACCTCAATGATATATGTCTAACCTTTGTTAGCCTGGGAAAACGGGCATAAAAATGAATAATGGATATATATTAGTCATTATCACATGACTGATCTACAGCAGAATGCTCTTCCTGTTGCCAACTCTCACTTATTTCCCAATATAATATTTTCCTGTGACAAGACATGCCTTGGAAAATTGGAAACAAAGGACACCTCACATGATGGTGACATTCACTCATGACAATTACACAATGTCATGGCTAGGACAGAATTAAGATAATGACCAGCATGGTTTAGAGATTTTGAATTGAGATATTATTGCTACTACTGTGGAGAAAAGATTTGCAAAATATTTAGGCAATATTGTTTTTTCTTCTGTTTTCAGAAAATCATCCGTGAAAAGATCGAAGCTAAGAAAAAGGCTGAAGCTGCTGAAGCTGAACTGGAGAAAGATGAAGACAACCCAAACAATGAGAATGGAGAAGAAAGAGAAAATGTTGATGATGAACATATTGAAGATGATGAGGAGGAGGAGGAGGAGGAGGAGGAGGAAGATGCTTGTAAAGATGATGAGGATGAGGAAATTAAAGATGAACGCCTTGAAGCCGACATGAAATCAGATGAAGAAAATCAAGAGTATGAGGGAGAATTAGAAAAGACTTTGATAGACGAGAGTAAAGATGAAGATACTATTGTAGATGAGGATAATAATATTGAAGACTTGGAGGAGGAAGAGGTAGAGGAGGAAGTGAACGAAGAGGTTGAACATGAAGAGAGTGAAGAAGTGGAAGAGAGGAAAGAGGAGGAGGAGGAAACTGCTGTGCTTGATGAACAGATTGAGAGGGTGGAGGAAGCTGATGAACGGCCAGCGATCGAAGAAGAGATGGAAAGGAAAAATGAGGTTTTCCCCATTGAAGGGGAGGAAGAAGTTCCAGTTGTCAGTGCAAAAACAAGAAGCCGAAGTAGAGGCCGGGGACGTGGTCGTGGCAAGGGAAAGAAATAATTTGCCATTATCACCTCTACCATGTCTCCTTTGAAATAGTCAAGTCATAACCATTGTCATTACACATGCTCATTTCACACATGCACACACACACACACATACATACATACATACATATATATATATATATATATATATATATATAGTCTCTTATACTTCTGTTTAATATTTTGTTAGGACTGAGACTCAGTTGTAACATTATGTTTTGTAAGAATGTAGATAGAGAATATAATCTTTCTTTCTTTCTTTCATTGCCTATTTAAATTTTTTCTTCAGTTAAATTTTTTTTACTATTAAACCTTGGGAGAGGCATTATGCCGGTAATAAACACACACACTGGTTCGGTCCTTTATTTATTTATAAACAGTTTTTAGTTTTTTTTCTTTGTTAAATCATTTCATTGCACTCTTGCAAAAAAATTTAACAAAAAAAAAGAACTAAATACTATTTATAAATAAATAAAGGACTGAACCAGTGTGTGTGTTTATTACCGACCAAGGTTTAATAGTATTTCTTTCAACACACGTATTTACATCAAGAATCTTGCACACCAAATACACATACGAAATATTTTTTTTTTTATTTCTTTTTCATTCTTATCAGTTTATTATTTTTTTTTTTACTTCTAGTCAAACTAGGGTGTTGGTCTTGTTGGGTAGTAGAAGTTTAGTCTTAAAGTGAGCAAGCATTTTTAGTCGACCTGTATGATACCAAATTTTTAATATTAGGATTGTAAAAGAATATTACTAATTGAGACCTACCAAAAAATCGATTTTGTTTATACACACACATGCTAATTTTGAGATTTTAAGATAACAACATAAATATTAAAATATTACTTTATGGGTATTTTCTTAAAATTCAACTGACAGAAAACACATATCAAATGGAAATCACTGTTATTGTAAGAAACAAACTACTAATGCTATTACTAATTAATACTGTTATCAACAACTACTCAAGCAGAAAGTTTCACTGGCATAAGGAGAGATGCCTAAAGAAATATTATTTATGCAGTCTTTTCCACTGTAGCAAATAAAATCCATCATGCAGTAGGGAATTGGTAACCCACCAAGAAGTCTATTGTTGCTACTTTCTGAGTTTTGTTTCCTCTTTTTTTTTTCTTTTTTTTTTTTTTTTAACTACACTCCAACTTAAATCTTATTACAGTTATTTACCAAATGCTGACATTATAATTATCACTTAAAACTCTTAAAATCTGAACCATACCTTTCTGTCAGTGGTTCGGATTTTTGTCTGAAAATCTATTTTTAAATCTGTGATTCTGTTGACTTTGTGGGAAAGTGTATAAAAAAAAAGCAATTAGCCAAAGTTGTTAGTATTTGGACTTTTTTTTTTTTTTTTTTTTTGTTCCATTTTTATTGAAGAGAGATTACATATAAGTGGTTTGATGTTGATATGATTCAGAAGTAAATTTAGAGCTTTAAAATATTACCTTAGTAACATTTTGAAGAATCAGCCATATGAAAACTATTATGTTTCACATACAATAATTTTTTTTGTTCATTCATGATTTGTACAGCTTAAAGTCAGACATTTTAAAATTTATCATAAATTCCATAATTAAATTTGTTTTATGACAGTAAATATTTAGAACTATCTCAGCATTGTAGTTGGATGAATTGATGAAAAACTTCATCTTTTTATTGTTTTTTGGGGTTCTTTTTTTGTGTGTGTGTGTATACGTGTGCAAACACACACACACGCACACACTATTTTAAGTAGAAACTAGTTAAATTTTCAAGCTTTGTCATTTCTGTCTTGATGGTATTTTCTAGCATATTCTACAATAAAATACTTGTAGTATTAATTTTTACGAAATTTCTTTATTAGCCATTAAGTTACACTTAGATATGTTTCTATGTAAATTATTGATCATCTCCATATGGGTATATTGTTAATAATATTTTAAATGCCATATAGTTAATTTACATTGTTATGGTCATATTACTAACCTAATGTCTATATTAGAATATTTTATCAGTGTTTTTTTATTTATTTTATTTATTCTTTTGGCAAGAGGTGAGTATGTGCAAGAGTTACATCTTTTGCTCCAACATTGCTTTTGTTGAAAAGTTTTTACAATGACAACTTTATATCTGTGATGCCATTAATTCATCATTATCATTTGAAGCAAAAAGACAGTATAACCATTTGAAATGATGCAGCTGTTGTCTAAGAAAACTTGAGATATTCTCATTTCTGATTGCTGTATTTCATTTTTAATTTTCATTTAAAATTTTTTTTGATGCCTGAGTTTTTTCTTAAATCTCATGCCATAACAGGCATTTTCAGAGTGGCCTAAACATTGGCTTATTGTATGATCTGTGGTACTGCATAATAAATGAAAGGCTTCAAACCTTGATTGATTACAAAGAGGTATATTCATTGGGCAATAGAAAATAAATTTAAAAACAAACAAAAAAAAAAAAGATTTCAAGAAAGAAATATATAATAAAACTTTCATTGTATTTTTTTAAACTTGTCATTAAAAAAAAAACGAAATTTTCTTTCAATTCTTCACTGTTTTATTCCTATTAATAATATCTTTCTTCCAAAACCCGGTGCTCTTTCAGAGTTCTTGTTCTTTGTGCTTTTGGCGTAATGTGATTGCCCTTTCTCTATTGCTTAAAACTAGTGTTATTAACTTACTGCCATCTCTCTCTAAGTCTATTTAGCAGTAAGGAGAAAAATGGTTTCACCTCTTTGTCTTAATAAGCTGGGGAGGAAAATTTCAAAAATGATTGTTTTCATTGAAATATGTTAGCTTTCTCTTAATAATATATCTTAAAGTATCTTTTTAGAAGTTAGTTTTCTGTTCAATTCTTTGACATAGCAGTGCTTCTTCTGTACCAGTTATTCTTAATGAAAATTCTATTTACATCATGATGCTTTCTTGTTATTAAAGTAGTGTTTATACATTGGTTTAGTTGTACTAAAAAACCTAAATAAACCAAGCCTTCTTATAAGGTTTTAAGGTTTGTTAATTGCTCTTCTGCAGAAAATCATGATATTGTGAATTAAATGTATTCTAAATTACCTTCATAAGACTTATGGTTTTATTGGTTGTAAAGTTGTCAATCCGAAGTATGTTCAGTTTTTTGCTTTGAGAAACACAAACACCATTGTGTTATTGGATGGTGGCCAGAAATGATCTGACTATACAATAAATCAATTGCAGAAACTTTATTTCACAGTGCCTCACTTTGGATATTTGTTTTCAGTCATTTTCGTTTTTAAAAATATGTACGTATTGTGGCTGGAAAGTACATCATAGCTTTACACATAAACACACTCCCCTCTCTCTCTCTTTTCAATTATTGACAAAAAGAACTAAGATGGGAAGGCTGGGTTAAAAGAAACTTGTTTCATCAAGGGCAAATCTTAAGCTTTAACTATTGCTTTATAAACAGTTTATTGATAGCAATCCTTTAGTTTCTGACATTTAACTTTCCACAGATTGATCTTGTTTGTAAGAAAGTGCATTCACTGTTGCAAAGTCAAGAACTAGAAAGGCTGTTTCAGAATTTTACATACTGCCAAATCTGTTATGTTGCTGTAGTGTGTTGTTCCACAGATCAAACTATTTGGTTGTGAATGAGAGTCTCACTCAACTACCTTCAAATTTTTAATCACAAGCAATTTTGGGTGATTTTTGGAGCGAATATAATTAACTTAGAAGTGAAAAGTTAATCTTAGTGTGTTCTGAATCTTTGGAGTAACACCCATTTCTTTTACTGAAATATTTTTACTTTATTTATTTTTTTTTTGTGCTTCCTTTTAAAGGCTTATTTTGTTGGAACTATCTGATGCTGACACCCTAAAATGGCTGGCTTAATTCTGTTCATTGTCACATTTAGATTTTGTTAAGCTTTCCTTCATCCCCTGTCTGATTATGACAATCAATTGAAGTAATATCCTAAGTGATGTCAGGGTGGAAATAGGATAATAGTAGATATTTATTACCTTTGTTTATTTTATTTGGACATTTTATTATTTTACAATTTACGACTTTATTCATTAACTGCTTGTCATTGACTGCAATATAATTTATTGGGCTTTTTCTTGTCCCTTGTAAGATAAATTGCAGCTGTTATTTGGACCAAGAAAAAGGTTAAGCCTTTTCCTTTTAAGTGTATGGTTGCTTATATACTTTTGCCCATTATGGTACATCTGCTTTTATTTTAATTGTTAATTTTTTTTTTAACCCTTACTGAACCAACCACCATAAATTTATTGTCAGTTTATTATTCCCTAAGTATGTCAACTTAAATCTCTCTCTTTCATTCCCAAATGCTTATTAGTATTAAAAAACCATACCTGATTTTATTGATAGGCAGTACAGAACCTTTTTACTGTCTCTAAAATTCCCCATTGCCCCACCACCCATCTTTCTCGTGATTTTTTTAAAGTGTTTCAAAGTAAGGGTTTTTAATTTATTGATCAACTATGTTTATTACTTTTTGTTATTGATGTTTCTCTTTGTCCCAGTATAAGTTGTTTGAACCACTGCACTGTATTTCGTCATCAGTTGAAGTGACTACTTTCGCTTGATGACAACTTTGTTTCCATTGTCATCTCTTGTCAGTTTATTGAATCCAAGTATTTGGACCTCTACTACTCACTTTAAACATTCTCAGCAGAATTATCAATCAAGTATTCTTATAAACTTAAGAAAAAAATATTTAAAAAAAATTACCAAACAAACCAAAAAATAAAAGCCTCCCTGCAGTTTTGTTGGGCCATAGTTCCCTTCCCTTCATTGTAGTCATGTAGTAGCCACAATAAACATTGCCTTACTGGGATTTTCTGTACTTTGTCTCTTTATCTATGTCTTTTTTTCTTTAAAATTAAAAAAAAGTTCATTTTAAGATGATGTAAGATTTTAGTGAAATGCATCAGGAAAACAACTGATGTGGATTTGATTGAGGTTTAAGAGTCACTGATTTTTTTTTTTTTCTTTCATATATGTGTGTGTGTGTATATATATATATATATATATATGTTTCTGTACTGTTGAGTGAAAATGATTTTGTAGGTATGATTTGTCCAACCTAAGCCATATACTGAAAATAATGTTAAAGGTAATTCTTGGTGAATTATTCTTTTCTATCACAAAAAATTATTAGATACGATCATAAGCAATAAGTTGTTTTGCAATCAAGAATCTTCTTTCCACAAATGACACCTACTATTGTTTCTGGTGTACCAAATCTACTGAGGATTACTTTTACATTATTCATCAATGGTGTCTTGCCAATGAGAAGTCTTAAAAAAGTTAAGCTATATTCTCAGCAATAGTTTTCAAATCTGTCTGATATGAATATGGTCTAACACTACCTATTCATGTTAGACCACTAAGTGGTGAAATTGGAAGCATCTTATCACGTTTTAATATGTGTGAACAGTCTTCCCAAACCTCTATTCTAAAATAAGATGTTTCCTGAAGTTGGTTATTTCTTCCACACTTTTCTCCTTTCATTACATTAGTAGCTCATTTGCTATTATATCTAACCACGTGCACTTCTGTTCCACTCCATCATCTTCGTACCTATCAACATGGAACTGTGACACCTGTTAAGCAGGATCCAACTTGGGATCTTCTTTACTGTTGTCCAAATTCCATTAAATCACACTTTGATCTTAAAATAAGAATGACCATTTGAAAAATGAAGTCCAACAGATACAAAAGAACTAGATGGTCATGGCTGGACTGCCTTTAATCATAGGTTTGTTCAATCAGGACTGAGGTTGTGTTATAGGATTTTCTTAAGTCATTAATTTGTATGTAATTTTTGTTTAACCCAACTAGTCTTATATTGAAAACTACACATCAAGAATCCAATGTTGCAAGTCATAAAAGGTGGCAGTATGACATAGTGGTCATTCGCCCGAACAAGTATAATTGTTGGTAATCCCATTGGTTAAAATTACTACCCATATATGAATTCTAAACTTTCATCAAAGAAATTTTTCACGAAATGTGGTTCTTAGAATTCGGATATGAGCAGTTATAAAAACCCTGATTTTTGGAAAATTATTCAGTGATCGTTGGATCTCTGCAGATCTTTATTCAATACTTGTATTACATTACAGCACCAAACATGCACTTTTACAGAGACAAACAAAGTTTCAAAGAGGCAACCACACTTCAAATGTTTTCCTCTCTTATCTGATATCAATTAAACTTTCAATACCACCACTTCTATAGCAAATGGCTTCTTACAGGTTTTGTCATTTTACCAACTTGAAAAAGTTAAGCCAGCTTCATTTTTAGAACAAGTTTAATTTTAAAAAGTTAGCATCCCGCATCTGTAAGGAGACCTACTTATAATACACACAAACATAAGAATTAATTTCCGTGTCATAGTGGACCACTTTACAAGTGATCATGGTAATTTAACTCTTAAGCATTCAGATTATTTTGTCAAATACAATGCTTACACATTGTTTTGAATTAGTCGTACATTATCTGATACCTTTGGGATTTCAGTGATGTGATTGTTTAATTTTAGAATGACATTATAGGGTGGATGTGAAAGGCCAGATCTGGACAGTTTAAATGCTAAAGGGTTAACTTGGTAGCCAATGTAACCAATACTGAAGTCTTTATAGGGTAATTCCGCATTATACATAATATCAGCAGTTAATGTCATAGAGCAGGAGATGAGAGAAGTTTATTTATCTGGATATTCTCTTCCTACCAAGATTGAATGATGCATATACATGGCTTGTACTGTTTCTGAAGTGAATGCTCAGCCTAGTGTTCAAGAGGCAGATAACACTGCATACATATCTTTGTGTTCCATGCACTACTACACTGAATTCTTTCTTACAGATTTGAAACTGCTTCTTTACCAAGTGGGGATCTTTTACACATGGTTTATATGTGTGTGTGTATATATATATATATATATACGATATGGTGGTTGTTTAAGAAGAAAATTGCAAACTTAATTCCTCAACCAAGTGCAATTGCTAAGTACATTTAGTGTGAGAATTGTAATGGAATACTGGCAACAGCTTCCAGAAGCTTTCATTTAACTGCCATTTAAAACTATGATGAATAACTGAAGACATAATTGCAGTTCATCAAGAGTGAGCTTTTGTACTGAATATTTATCAAAATAATGTTCTTCAATGATGTCATTATGTACTGAACCTGGGTTTAACTTCACTATTTAATTGCAGTTGTTTTATGTTGAGATTTCTAATAGATGCTGGCTTAACTTACAAGGTGAATGTTAATTCAAGTACAAAAGTAGATAGATTTCTTATTTTTACGTCAATAAAATATTTTCCAAGCCAAACAAAGGAGCCTCTATGTAGTTGTGTGACATCGTGGAAATAGCAGCCAAATCTCAAATTACATCCTTCTGTCTTAGAAATGAATACACTAAACAATGTGATATTATATACATAGTAACCGGTTATGGTTGGTATGCCTTTTGATTAGAGTTGACCCACAGTTAAATAATAACAATAATTTATTGTCCAAAATTCCACTGAAATTAAAACATTACATAAATAAATGACAGTAGAAATTATTACATAAATAAATGGGAAAATGAGATTGTTTTTTACATTTTTCTATTTTATTTTTCTAAAAAATATTAATACCAAAAGCTGAACACTGGTGGCCAAAAATACTGAAGTTAAATATCATTTTTGTTTTTCATATTTTAGATATAAATAAATACATGATTTCAATAATGATTTAGTTAATAGTCACATTGGGGATATAAATTTAAGATATGATTATGAGTCATAAAATACGTAGGCCTTTTTGCAGACATTCTTCTTGAAAGAACAATTTACTATGCTACTAAGCTTACAACAGAGAAATGAAGAGGAAGTCTTCATTTATGTTAACTATTATGTACAATGAAAGACAAGACTGATTTCACTAGGGAACACCAAGCTTCTTTATACACTGCTTAGTTCACTTATCTTGTTAACTGAAACAGAGTTACTGAATCAATGAAACTTCCAGGTTATATACCTTAAGACCTAAACATTTATGTTACATAATGCATTTCAGCTTTGACTTATTTTGTTTCTCTATTTTCATTGTTTACATTTCAATTAATTTTGAAAATAAAGAAGTCGGTAAAATAACTGTCATTGTTAAGCTGAAGTCTGGATCATAAATTAACATGAAACTTTGATGCAAGGTTTAAATTTAGATGATTTTAAAGCAAAGTCTTTATCAAAGAACCAAAGGCTGTCTCAAGTAGTTTAGTATCAAAAGGTTTAAAAATAAAATAAATGGTTGGAGCCCTATTCAGATGAAAATGTGAAATATACTTGGTTTATATTATGAAGCTGGTGAAATAAAAAAATACACCTCTTTATATTATATAAAACAGTAAGCACGACAACTATTTCAAATTTATCTTTAGGGAATGTTGTCAAGAAATATAATCCTCAGAATCCAAAGCAACAGTCCAATTTTGGGTTGCGACACAATCCATAATTTATTAATCGTAGTAAAAGACACTTAGTTTCTTAATTTTTTTTTTATTCAAGTATCGATTATAATTGAGGTCTATACTTTAATGTCAGGTGACCAACTTCAAAATAAAAACCTTAATTATAATCAATTTTGAGAACCTGAAAGTATTGGAAATCCTTATTCTAAATGGGAAAGAAAATCATCTAGTATGACTCAAACCTTGCTTCTTGTGAAATAGTAATAAAAGGCACACAATCAGTAAAGTAAAATACAAATTATTGTAAAAAAACAATTATGATCAGTCAAAATATATTGGTTCTGAATTCCTGTCAATCTACTTAATTTCCAGTAGAGAACCAAGCCAAAATGTGTTTTGCTTCAATTATATATTTTTATAAGTATCTAAAATGCAATTTTATAGTAACAGTACTTTTTGAACTGTGATTTTAAAGAGATTTAGCTGTTTCACAGGTATCCCAAGTGGTAAAATTGATGCCATCACCAGGTAAGGGAGAATTAATCAAAGGACATATCCAGGATATGTGGTAATTTTTACCTAAGGCATCTAAAAAATTCCTTTTCCATCCAAGATTATAATCATGTTTTTTTGAACGACGTTCATAAGTAGTCTGTCCATTATAAATATTTCTGATATGATAAAGCAAACAGCTTAGCACAGCAACAAAAATCAGTGATGAAAGACCTGTGAGAAAACAAGCTAGCAAGTGAGAAGAGTATAAAACTCCAAAGAACCATGCTAAAATTGGTACAATTATACTGAAGAGATAAGCGAAAGAAAGTCTACCAAACTCAGTCAGTGTGTAGCGGACAAACATCAGGCTTGCATAAAAAGAGCCGATGGTTACATAGAACAATAGTAAAATGAAATAACGGAAATTGCTATGGCCAATGCATGTTCCAATAAATAGACAATGATGGTCTCGTTTAAGGATGCATCTATGAAAAGAAAAAGAAAATAAGCATATGGTTAATGTTCTCTTGCAAAAGAAAAAAGAAAAAAATTAACAATTACTGGCAAGGAATTGACTAAAACTTCTTTTTCATCATCATCACTTAACCCTCTAGCATTCAGATTATTCTGTTACATGTAATGCGCTTTCATTCATGTTGTATTTAATTAATCATGCATTATCCCATAGCTTTGTAATTTTGATGTGATTGTATATTTTTAGAATAGCATTGAAGGTTATGTGTGACAGGCTGGATCTGGCTGGTTAGAACATAAAACTGATTGTATATTTAGGTTGGATATGGCTGGTTTAAATGCTGAAGGGTCGATGTCCATATTCAATGCTTGCATGGTCCAGATGGAATTTGCTGAGGCAGATATTCTATGACTGGATGCCCTTCCTGTTACGAACCCTCGCCTGTTTCCAAGCAAAGTAATATTTCCCTATGGCCAGACATTTTCTTCATAGAAGACTGGAAACAAACATCATCACTTGTATGATGATGATGTTTGTCTACAACCATCACATAATGACAAGACAAGGGTATACACACACCATATATATATATATGTGTTGAGAAAAAGGAGGCAGTCAAAATTTTGGATAATTCTTTATTAGCGCTTTCAATCATTTGATTGAACTCCCCAAGACAAAAATTAAAACACAAAATTTTAAGAATAAAGAATTATCCAAAATTCTGACTACTTCCTTTTTCTCAACATACAATATCTGTACACCACTTCAAACACTCTCTCTTTATATTATATATATATATATAAATAAATGCGCCCTTTTAAAGCCTAGCCAGGCTCATGGGTCCGGTTTACTGGTTTCAATGGCGTATGTGTTCCCCAGCTGGATGGGACACCAGTCCATCGCAGCGTTACTCATTTTTGCCAGCTGAGTGGACTGGAGCAACGTGAAATGAAGTGTTTTGCTCAAGAACACAATATGTCACCTGGTCCAGGAATCAAAACCACAATCTCCCAATCATGATGCTGACACCCTAACCACTAAGCCACGCGCCTCCACACACACACACAGAAATATATATATATATATGTCCGAAATAGTTGTGACTTCTGGTACTTGACTGATGAAAGAAAGCCAAGAATGACCTGTCTCTTTTTTTTTGCCTGTCCTTCTAATTGTTGTTTCTCTTGTCTGCTTTTGTGTTGTCTATCTGTCCGAACGTTTTAATGCCCTCTATTCTGTTTTTGTTCCATTTTTATTTTCATATATATATATATATATATATATATATATATATAGGGAGAATTCACAAAAAAAAACAACAGACGAAGACAGGTGGTGTGGAAAACAAACAGATGTATTAGTATAACACTCGGGAATTGAAAAAGTTTTTAACGTTTTGAGCCTACGCTCTTCCACAGAAAGGAACACAGAAAGAAACAAGGAGAAAAAAAAGGAGAGAAA
>NC_142929.1:41988385-42043385 GCF_046866305.1 Octopus bimaculoides | reverse complement strand
GCTATAATAGTAACACACAATTGCTCAGGGTGCTGCCCAGTGGGAATGAAACCAAGACCACATGATTGGGAAGCAAGCTTAACTGCACAACCACACCTAAGCTGCTTCATTGGCAGAGTTGTCAGAGCATCTTTTTATTAAAATAAAACACACACACACACACACACACACACACACACACACACACACACACACACACACATATTAGGACGCCTGAAAAAATGAGAAGAAAAGTTTTTCTTAACAATGTCCATTACATGACCCAAGTTAAATATGATTATGATACAATTACTTTTAAACATTTAGCTGATGGTGAATCTATAAAACATTTTACTTTGAACCTAACTGACTTAGGTAGAACGATGCTGAATGTGATTCAATCATAACTTATGTCAATATATAAAAATAAAACGAAACCTTATGATACAAGGTCTATTCCAAAAATAATGCAAAAGTGGTCATAACTTTTTTATTAATAGACAGGTCATTCAAATTGCATTATTTGTAGAGTAACTTTTTCTCTATACAATGGCACTACTCAACAAAGACTCCAACACAAGCAATGCATATGTGCCATCATTGAACTCAACACTTAAATCTTCTCTGAAATAAATTCAGATGTTTATTGTTGTTCCCACTTCTTCACAGACACTTTCAGCTCATCTGTGTCTTCAAATCATTGTCTCCAAAGACTGTCCTTCATTGAACCAAATAGGTGGAAGTCAAAGGGTGCTAGATCCAGGCTGTACAGTAGATGTGGAAACCACTGAGTGGCTCAATTTGCCAATTGCCTGATCTGTCACCAACAGTGTGTGTGGTCAAACATTGTGATGGTAAAAGTGGATCATTTTCAGATTCTGATTTGATTTTTTCACTAAGTGTCTCGATGTACCATTTGTTGTTCACAGTACAGCCTTGTTCCAGAAAATCAAGGAGAATGGTACTCTTGTCATCCTAAAAAAAAATCACGTCATTCTGTATGTCTATTAAGCATATATCAATATTAAATATTAGATGCCTTGGGAAGAGTCTATCAAAGAACTTCAAAGGTAGATTTAAACTTTAGCTTAAGTCAATAGACTTAAATAATAAACACAGCCCAACAATAAGTTAAACTGGTTGCACAAAAGAATCAATAATAAGATGGGGGTTTTTTCCATCCAGAATGCTGGTCCCAAGAATTTTAGTTTCTCAAAACTTAAGGATACAAATAATGGAGTGTATCCACTGTTTTTATCTTTCTTCACTTAAGATTATGCTTTCTTCAGTTTTGGATTTGTATTTTAATGTCGAATATTTATGTAATTAAGTATAAAGACTGACGAAATGACGCTAAGCATTTCGCCCGGCGTGCTTAACGATTCTGCAGCTAGAGAGACCTTAATACAGTTTCTAATAATCCTTTTCTATTATAGGCACAAGGTCTAAAATTTGGAGGGATGGGGGTTAGTCGATTACATCGACCCCAGTGTTTCACTGGTACTCAATTTATCGACCCCGAAAGGATGAAAGGCAAAGTCGACCTTGGCGGAATTTGAACTCAGCACGTAGCGAAATACCGCTAAGCATTTCATCAAACGTGCTAACAATTCTGCCAGCTCGCCGCCTTCATACAGTTTCTAATAATGCCTTGTCATAGTAGAATGGTAAACGTTCAAATGGTACATACAAAACTATTTTTCTAACAACCAATATTAGTTGCCGGCGTAGTAGAGCCAAAACAAAACATTTTATTGTACGCATCTACGATGCATTTCAATACTGATCTTTTATCCAAAATGCAAGCTTTCATCTGCAGACACACCTCTCCCACCAAGGATCGAAACCTCACCAAAATATCTTCTCACAGGAAATGAATGCTCTTTAGCTATGGACACACGTTTGCCTTCTAGAGAAAAGTACTACCCACTTTTTTTAGTAGTCATTCAAGTGCTAATCTACTTCCTTGTTAGCGAGTTTATAGAAGTGAGCAAGCGATGGATTTCGAAATCATACCTATATTTATATAAATTAAGTGCATAAAATAACATTATATCCGAATACATACTGGCAGATTCTTTGAAACACGCATAAACTTGTTTTTTTTTTCACAAAGGTTAGCAGTGAAAATATGTTGTGAACTTACAGACTAAATTCATGCATGTGAATTCATTGGTATAAATACTAATGTAAAATTATTTGTATTGAATGTAAAATATATCAATGTAACTTATTTTTAATGAACTATTGATTCAAAAGCTTTAAGCAAATCACATTAAAGAGAAACTGAGGTTTAACTTGCTTTTGTCCATTAGTAGTAATACGATCACGAATAAGGTGCGTTGAACTTAAAATCAATTAATACTTTATTGTCTTAAAAGGTAAGTTGAGTACCAACATATTTACAACACTTCCTGCAGATAACAAAGTCATTTTAATGCTTACCTGTCACAAATGTCACAGTGGAAAGACCTTGGAGGTGCGTTGCAGACGCAAACTGAACAATAAAACCATTTAGGTTTCAGAACACTCGGAAGGATCACAGAACCACTGGTTGTATCTGTAGAACTTATCTTCCAAATGCAAACCATAACATTAAAATAACAAATTACACTAAAGGTAAAATGAAGTAGGTAAACGGGATCATGCCAAGGTAGATGTTTGAATCGGGAAGGTAAAATTTCCGTATGATAAAACCATTTGGCAACATGAATACCTATCATAATTAAAAAAAAAGCAGCCCTGTCCAATTTCGATTTTGGTATAATTTTCCATTTAATATTCATCTTTAAAATATATTTGTTTTGTTTCCAGTCGCTATTTCGAAATATATACAATATAACCACATAAAAGTTTTAGATATTAGCAGCGACGATGAACACGAAAAAGGGCGGTGTTTGTATTCTTATGAGTTACGTCCCTTCTAAATATGCAACATCAATCTTTGCAGGAGTGGTCTCCACTTGATCTACAAATCTCTCTAATTTGGTTAAATTTATATATTTAGTTTTTGCATTATCTGAAAGACTCTTGATGCGAAATCGCATGTTGACACAGGTGTTATACTTAAGAAGAATCATTGTATCACAAAGACACACACAATGGTTGTATTTCTCTTCTATTATTATTAACCAATTAGTTATTCGGCTAATTAATCGATTGCTTTGATCAGATTTTTATAGTTACCAGATTTTACCAGTGCCATTTCTGTACACAAGCACATTGGGCAGTTACCTAAGAGTCTTACGTCTAGGGGACCCATACTAATCTATTAATTTTGTTGTCGTGTATGTAGGAGTTTCCGTGCATTGCTTTGCTTGGGGGCCTATAAGTATGTTAAAACGGTTTGACTCTCACCAGTACAAGAATTCCGCGGCAGTGGCGGCTTGTGTATAGGCATTGCGGAACTTCCGCACCCCTATTTCTTCTCGATATTATCGATAACATTCAGTATAATGAGTCCTTTTTTTCTTTAATTCTTTCTTTATACTTGTACATTATATAATTCTTAGGCTTAATGTCAATAGCCATTCCCTAGTTTATGAAAAAAATACAAAAATCCTTGTATAGCACTGTGCACTTTACCATTCCAGCGACGCGGTGTTTGGCTGTTGTGCGCATGCTCACATGTCCGAGATAGGAAACTTCACGCTAGAGAGAGAGAGAGAGAGAGAGAGCACTATCGTTCACGTAGTAGTGTTTCGTTTTGACTCCGCGTGTGTTGGGCTTAAAAACGTGTTTATATTCTTGAATGTGATAAAATGTAGAATTAGATTACTATCCTGCTTCCAGGATTTGTAAAATAGGGCAGATTTTCCCCGCCTCCCTTATTTTGTGATTTATGGAGGAATTTTTGAAAAACAAGGGGGATTTCGCGGTGTTGTTCAGTGAACAAATTAAATGCATTACTCGGCAATGGTTAAAATGCGAACCAATCAAGTTTATGCATAAATATTCTTTTTATATGTTTGTCTCCTTTTACACAATATTAAAACAACGGCTAAAAAATTTCTGAAGCAGCACCTCCACTAATTTAACTATGAGCCGCCGCTATTCCACGGTCACCTTGATCAATATGATTCATCGAGATTTGCATTGAACTAAAGCGACTCTTAAACTTGCGGTAGAGCAGTGTAACTAGAACGCTCTTGCGTGACAAAAATTTTGATACTGCATGAAATAAATTTAAAGTGAATTTCACAACTTAGTGTGTTATTAAATAACTAGAACGACTCTTCGACGGTTGTAAGTTACTTCAGTTTCAGCAGACGGTCTCAGATCAAGTTACTTGCTACGTGAGTACAACTTCACGTGGAGTAACAGGAAAATTTAGCATCATTATAGCCCTCCACTTCGGACAAATTATTGCACTGGGCTCCAAAGTATCTATTGACAGTAAGTCACAACATACACAGATCATAAATGGGCTTCTAGACCGGAGAGGACTCTGGGGACTACATAGTGTACTCATGCCTTAAGTAAGCACTGGTCAGTAGCTCACTTTAACTGTTAACTTACAAATACTGTTCTTATATCCTTTATCACTATTACAACAGAACTGACTATTTGCAGCCCTTCTTTCTTAGAACTGGAATTCCCTCCTCGCCCATATTTTTGCAGACATCGATTTCTAATTGTTCACGCTGAACATGAGCCGACATCAATATCTTCAAGGAAGCTTGTATGTAGTCCACTCGACATACTAAAGGGAACAAACGCATCTTTAATCTACACCATTTCGTCTCTTTGAATTAATAAACGCACTGGATAATGCAGTCTGAAGAAATCACAATTTTTAAAAGATATTTGAGTTTAGTCTGCATGATCAAGAGCGTTTTAGGGCAAGACAGCAGCAGCAGTAACAACAACAACATTCCACTAGTGTCAGAGGACCCGCCGAAGTTATGGTCACTGAGTCTTCTCTTCCGACTTTCTAATAAAAATGACAATCATATTTTAAAAAATAAAACTAAATAAATGCGAGGTGATAGACCGGCTGTGATAGAATGGTCTGACCAGAAACAACTAAATTGCGATTTACGTCTGACTAATAACAAAACTAAGATAGATATACAGTAAACTATTCCATTGACTTCTACATAAGATGTTGCAGTAGTTCTTCCCCTTTGTCCGGCCAGAATTAGAACTCGGTGTCCTTTAATGCTGTGTATACCTTTAATAAAAAAGAAGAAAAATAAAAACGACTCCCCTTCTCTCCCCTCTCTCTTCTCCCGCTCCCCCTCTCTATGTGTGTGTGTGTATCTATTATTATAATCAAGGATAAAATCTACATACGATTTTGTCAAGTAACTTGCATGTAATAAGCCATTTAGGTAAAAAAATTAATACAATATTTTATAAATATAATTATAAGGGCAACAGCTGAGTAGCGCCGCATGGTAGAAGTAGACGCCGAATGGCACTAAAACTACCTTATGTATCATATAGGCACTGGCTGATAGTTTTAGAACCATTTGAAGTCTACTTCTAGCATGTGGCGCTACTCAGTAGTTACCCTTATTTTATATATATATATATATATATATATATATATATATATATATATATATATATATATATATATATATATATATATATATATATATATATATATATATATATATATATATATATATCACACACATACGTTTGCTTACACATACACACACACACACACACCACAAGGATATTTAAAACAACACACCCACTCAGACAGAGAGACACACACACACTCCCACGCACACACAGATGCACACATACATACACACACATACGTACACACCCTCACACATACATACGGTTGCTCTCTCTCACACACACACACACACCACAAGGACGATCAAAACAACACATACACACTCAGACAAAGAGATATACGCACACTCTCACGTACACACCTAACATCCCCACCGACACAAAAAACACTCAAACACACACTCATATACACATTCCACAATAAACTCTGGGACCAATAAAAACGGCACACACACACACACACGGACACAAACACACATATATACACACACACATAGAGATGTGCACAAAACCAGTCCCAAAAACCAGTGAACCATGACAGACTGTCACAGACCAACCAAAAATAAAAAAATCCCCTTTAACTCTTCCTCCCTCCCACCCAAGCTAGCCAGTCATACTGTCTCTTAAGACAGTAAAACATTCCCTCAATATACACAAGAGAAAAAGGCCAGGTCAGTTCCTCCTCAATTTTATTCGATTGTCAAAGAATATGTATAAGAATATGTATATGTATTTTTCCATATGTGTATTTTCATACACTGTTTTTAACAATTTCACCTTAATATCAGAGAATGTGTGACAATCAGTATGTAACACTACAAAGTTCATACAAAGCTTTATACTTTAAATATATTTTATCATCAAAGAATGTATATATGCATTTTAATACTCAAACTATATTTTAACATTTTTTATTATTCTCAAAGACTTTTGATAATCTTTTTCTAAAAAAGTGAAACCGGTTAAGTAAATAAATATTTTAAAAAAATAAGTGCATTTTCAAACCTTCTTTGATATATATTTCCACTCATACGGTATTCCACAACTTTACTTTATTATATATATATATATATATATATATATATATATATATATATATATATATATATATATATATATATATATATATATATATATGCAAAAGAGATATAGTCTCTTCTTGAGTAGTGGATCAACCCACTAAACAGAGGATTCCAAGGTGGCAAACACAAACCAAGACAGGAAAAATTGGACAGTGAAAACAACATTAAAAAGCCGTTCGGCCAAACGCGAATTTGATGTAGAACGCTAGTAGTTCGTCTTGCCTTCACAGCGGCTGGAGTGAAAAGAAAGTAGACCACAGGTCACACGAGAGCAGAGAGGATGGTGGAGGGAGGAAGTGGAACAAGGAGGAAGACAGAAGTGTATAGCAGTGAAGTAGAAGCCAGGACAACAGAAGGGAGCAGAGCGAGAGGGGGAGATGGGTAAGAAGAAAGATAGATAGGTAGATAAATAGAGGGATAGATAGAAAGATAGAGAAAGAGAGAGGATGGTATAGAGGGGAGAAGTGGAACAAGGAGGAAGAGACAGAAGTGTATAGCAGTGAAGTAGAAGCCATACATAAGTACGTAAGTACGTACGTACATCCATACATAAATACGTAGGTACGTACGTACATCCATACATACATACGTAGGTACGTACTTACATACATACATACGTAGGTACGTACATACATCCATACATACGTACGTAGGTACATACGTACATTCATACATACGTACGTAGGAACGAACGTACATCCATACGTACGTACATCCATACGTACGTACATCCATACGTACGTACATCCATACACACGTACGTAGGCACGTACTTACATCCATACATACTAACGTAGGCACGTACGTACACCCATACATACTAACGTAGGCACGTACGTACATCCATACATACGTACGTAGGAACGAACGTACATCCATACGTACGTACATCCATACATACGTACGTAGGTACTTACGTACATCCATGCACACGTACGTAGGTACGTTTGTTCATCCATACATACGTAGGTACGTACGTACGTACATCCATACATACGTACGTACGTACATCCATACATACGTACGTAGGCACGTACTTACATCCATACATACTAACGTAGGCACGTACGTATACCCATACATACTAACGTAGGCACGTACGTACATCCATACATACGTACGTAGGTACGTACGTAGGTACGTACGTACATCCACACAAACGTATGTATGTACGTACGTACGTACATCCATACATAAGTACGTAGTTACGTACGTACATCCATGCATACGTACGTAGTTACGTACGTACATCCATACATAATTAGGTAGGTACGTATGTACATCCATACATACGTTCGTAGGTACGTAAGTACATCTATACATACGTACGTATGGACGTACGTACATCCATACGTACGTATGTACATCAATACATACGTACGTAGGCACGTACGTACATACATACATACTTACGTAGGCATGTAAGTACATCCATACATACTAACTTCCGCACGTACGTACATCCATACATGCGCTTCTCTCTCTCTCTCTCTCTCTCTCTCTCTCTCTCTCTCTCTCTCTCTCTGTCGGTCACTCTCTCTCTCAATCTATCTCTGTTCTTCTGTCTTCATCTCTCTTTCTGTCTCTCCATCCGTCTCTCTCTCTGTCTCTCTCTCTGTCTCTCTCTCTGTCTCTCTCTCTGTCTCTCTCTCTGTCTCTCTCTCTCTCTCTGTCTCTCTATCTCTCTCTCTGTCTCTCTCTCTCTCTCTGTCTCTCTCTCTCTCTGTCTCTGTCTCTCTCTCTCGCACTCTCTCTCTCTCTCTCTCGCTCTATCTCTGACTCTCTCTCTCTCTCTCTCTCTCTCTCTCTCTCTCTCTCCCTCGCTCTATATCTGTCTCTCTCGGACGTATGTATAGATGTACGTACGAACATACGTACGTATGTATGGATGTACGTACGTGCCTACGTAAGTATGTAAGGATGTACGTACGTGCCTACGTACATATGTATGTATGTACGTACGTGCCTACGTCCGCATGTATGGATGTACGTACGTAGCTACGTACGTATGTATATATGTAGGTACTACCTATATACGTAGGTATGTATGTACGAACGTAACTATGTACGTATGCATGGATGTACGTTCGTACCTACGTACGTAATTATGTATGTACGTACGTACATACGTACGGATGTATGAATGTACGAACGTACCTACGTACATAGGTATGGATGTACGTACGTACCTACGTACGTATCTGTGGATGTGCGTACGTACCTCCGTACGTATATATGGATGTACGTACATACCTACGTACGTATGTCTGGATGTACGTACGTACCTAGGTACGTATGTATGGATCTACGTACGTACCTACGTATGTATGTATGGATGTACGTACGTATGTAGGAATGTACGTACGTACCAACGTACGTGCATACATGCAAATTTAGTTGCGAGCGTATGTTCGTACGTACATGCGAACGTAGTTACGTAGGTACGTACATACATGCATACGTAGTTACATACATATGTACGTACATACATTTATACGTAGTTACGTAAGTACATTCATAAGCAGTTACGTACGTGCGTACATACAAGCAAACGTCCTTACGTACGTAACTACGTATGTGTGTATATACGTACGTACGTATCTACGTTTGCATGTATGCACGTACGAACGTAACTACGTATGCATGTACGTACGTACGTAACTACATTTGCTTGTATGTACTAACATACGTACGTCCGTAACTAAGTTTGCATGCATGTACGTACGTACGTAACTACGTATACATGTATGTACGTACATATGTATGTAACTACTTATGCATGTATGTACGCACGTACGTAACTACATATGTAGGCATGTAGGTACGTACGTAACTACGTATGTGTGTATGTACATACGTACGTTCGTAACTACTTATGTAAGCACGTACGTACGTAACTACGTATGTATGTACGTACGTACGTACGTACGTACATACACACGCAGTAATGTACATACGTACGTACATGCATACGTAGTTATGTACGTACGTACGTACGTACATACATTCGTAGTTACGTACGTACGTGCTTACATACGTAGTTACGAACGTACGTATGTACATACACACATACGTAGTTACGTACGTACCTACATGCCTACATATGTAGTTACGTACGTGCGTACATACATGCATAAGTAGTTACATACATATGTACGTACATACATGTATATGTAGTTACGTACGTACGTACATGCATGCAAACTTAGTTACGGACGTACGTATGTTAGTACATACAAGCAAACGTAGTTACGTACGTACGTACATACATGCATACGTAGTTACGTTCGTACGTGCATACATGCAAACGTAGATACGTACGTACGTATATACACACATACGTAGTTACGTACGTACATACATACGTACGTAGTTATGTACGTACGTACATACATACGTAGTTACGTACGTACGAACGTACATACATACATACGTGGTCACGTACGTACCTAGTATGTACATATATACATAAGGAGTTACGTACGTACATACATACATACATAAGTAGTTACGAACCTACGAACATACTTGCTTACGTAGTTACGTACGTACGTACATACATGCATACATAATATCGTACGTACGTGCGTACATACATGCATACGTTGTTACGTACGTACGTACGTGCATTCATACGTAGTTACATACGTACGTACGTACATACATGTATACATAGTTACGTACGTACGTACATACAAACATACGTAGTTACGTACGTACATACATACATACGTAGTTACGTACGTATATACTTACATATGTAGTTACGTACATACGTAAATACATGCATACGTAGTTACATTCGTTCGTACGTGCATACATGTAGTCGGAGTTACGTATTTACGTACGTATATACATGCATACATAATTTCATACGTGCGTTCGTAATTACATGCATACGTAGTTACGTAAGTATGTACATGCATTCATACGTAGTTACATACGTACGTACGTACGTACCTACATACATACATACGTAGTTACGTAGGTACGTACGTACATCCATACATAGTTACGTACGTACGCTCATACATACATATATACGTACTTAGGTACGTATATACATACATACGTATTTACGGACGTACGGACGTACATATATACATACGTTTTTATGAACGTACGTACGTATATATATACATATGTTGTTATGTTCGTACGAACATACATACACACAAAGTTACGTACTTACCTATGTACATGCATACTTACGTAGTTACGTTACGAACGTACGTACATACATTAATACGTAGTTACGTGCGTACAACATACAAACATGCGTAATTACGTACGTACGTTCATACATACGTAGTTACGTACCTACGTACGTACATACATATGTATTACGTTCTTACGTACGTACATATATAATACGTACTTACGTACTTACGCACATACATACATTCGTAGTTTCGTACGTAAGCACATACATACATACGTAGTTATGTACGTGCATATATACATACATACGTAGATACGTAAATACATACCTTTAAACATACATACGTAGTTGCGTACGTACATACGTAGTTGCGTACGTACATACGTAGTCGCGTACGTACATACGTAGTTGCGTACGTACATACGTAGTTGCGTACGTACGTACGTACATTCATGCATACGTAGATACGTAGTACATACATACGTAGTTAGGTGCGTACTTACGTAAATACATACATACGTAGTTACGTACGTACGTACATACGTAGTTACGCACGTACGTACATATACAAATACGTAGTTACGTAGTTACGTACGTACGTAATTACATACATACGTAGATACGTACATACATAGATAGGTAGTTACGTAGTACTTACGCACATACGTACGTACGTACGTACATAGACGTATACATACGTTTTTATGAACGTACGCACGTACATATATACATATGTTGTTACGTACGTACGTACGTACGAACATACATACACACGTAGTTACGTACATACCTATGTACATACATACATACGTAGTTACGTACGTAAGTACGTAAATACATACGTATAAACATACATACGTTTTTACGTAGGTACATACGTATATACATACATACATAGTTACGTTCTTACGTACGTACGTACATACATACGTAGTTACGTACGTACGTACATACATACATACGTAGTTACGTCCGTACGTCCGTGCATATATACATACGTAGATACGTTTGTTCGTATATACATAAACACGTAGTTACGTACATACGTACGTACATACAATCATACGTAGTTACGTACGTCCGTACGTACATACATACATAGGTAGCTACGTACGTACATACATACATACGTAGTTTCGTACGTACGTACGTATATTCATGGTTACGCAGTTTCGCGTGTACGTACGTACATACATGCATACGTAGTTACGTACTTACGTGCGTACATACGTGCATACGAAATTACGCATGTACGTACATAGATGCATACGTAGTTACGTACGTACATACTTACATACAAGCATAAGTAGTAACGTACGTACATTCATGCACAAGTAGTTATGTACGTACGTACATACACACATACGTAATTACGTACGTACGTACATACATACGTACGTAATAACGTAAGTACATACGCACATACATACGTAGTTGCGTACGTACGTACGTAGTTGCGTACGTACGTACGTAGTTGCGTACGCACATACATACGTAGTTGCGTACGTACATACGTAGTTGCGTACGTACGTATCTACAGAATACGTAGATACGTACGTACATACATACATACGTAGTTAGGTACGTACTTACGTAAACACATACATACGTAGTTACGTACGTACATACATAAATAGGTAGATACGTAGGCACGCACGTACATATATACATACGTAGTTACGTACGTACCTACTACATACATGCATACGTAGTTACGTTCGTATGTACATACATACATACGTAGTTACGTACGTACATACGTATATACATACGTATTTACGTACGTCGTATGTTCATACATACATACTTAGTTACGTACTTACTTAGGTACATATATACATACGTTGTACATACGTACGTAGTACATACATACATACATACGTAGTTAGGTATGTACGTACGTACATACACACATACGGAGTTGCGTTGTTACGTACGTACATGCATACATACATAGTTACGTACGTACGTACATACATAGGTAGTTAGGTAGGTACGTACGTACATACATACATACGTGGTTACGTACGTACGTACATACATACATACGTAGTAACGTACGTACCGATATACATACACACGTAGTTACGTACATACGTACGTATATACATACATAGTATTTACGTACGTTCGTTCGTACATACATACATACGTAGATACGCACGTACGTACGTATGTACATACATACATACGTAGATGCGTACGTACATACGTACATACATACATTCATAGTTACGTACGTACGTACATATATGCATACGTAGTTACGTGCGTACGTACGTACATATATAAAAGCATACGTAGTTACGTTCGTACGTACATACATACATATATACGTAGTTACATACGTACGATCGTACATACTTGCATACGTAATTACGTACGTACGTACATACACACATACGTAGTTACGTACGTACGCACGTACATACATGCATACGTAGTTGCATACGTTCATACGTACATACATGCATATGTAGTGACGTAAGTACTTACGTACATACAATCATACGTAGTTACGTACTTACGTACATACATACATACATACATACATACATACATACGTAGTTACGTACGTACATACTTGCATACGTAGTTTAGTACGTACGTACGTGCATACATAAATACGTAGTTGCGTACGTACGTACATACATACATATATACGTAGTTACGTACGTACGTACGTACAAACATACATACGTAGTTATGTACGTACGTACATACATACGTAGCTACGTACGTACGTACATACATACACACGTAGTTACGTACATATGTACATATATACATACGTCGTTACGTACGTACGTACCAACATACATACATACGTAGTTACGTACGTACGTAGATGCATACATATGTATTTACGTACGTTCCTACGTACGTACATACATACATATTTACGTACGTACGTACGTTCATACATACATACGTAGTTACCTACATACGTACATACATACATAGTTACGTACGTACGTACATACATCCATACGTAGTTACGTACGTACGTACATATATACATACGTAGTTACGTACGTACACAGTACATACATACATACGTAGTTTCGTAAACATGCAGGTACATGCATACATACGTACATACATTCAGGCATACGAATTTACTACGTACGTACATACATTCGTAGTTACGTACTTACGTACGTATATATATTTATTCGTAGTTACATACGTACGAACGTACATACATACGTACGTAGTTACAGAAGTACGTATGTACATACCTACGTACTTACGTAGGTACGTTTGTACGTACATTCATACGTAGTTACGTACGTACTTACATATATATATATACGTAGTTACGTACGTACGTACATACATACACACGTAGTTACTTACGTACGTACGTACATACATATGTAATTACGTACGTACGTCTGTACAAACATACATACGTTGTAACGTGAGTACGTACATATTTACGTAGTTACGTACGTATTTATGTACATACATACATACGTAGTTACGTACGTACGTGCATATATACACACGTAGTTACGTACGTACGCACATACATATATACCTTGTTACGTACGTACGGACATACATACATACGTAATTACGTACGTACGTACATACAGGCATATGTAGTTACGACCGTACGTACGCACATCCAAGCATACGTAGTTATGTAGGTACGTACGTACGTACATGCATTCATAGGTAGTAACGAATGTACGTACGTACATAAATGCATACGTAGTTACGTACGTACTTACGTACGTACATACATGCAAACGTCATTACGTACATATGTACATACATGCATACGTAGTTACGTACGCACGTGCGTATATACATGCTGACGTAGTTACGTACGTACGTACATACATGCACACGTAGTTACGTACGTACGTACGTACGTACGTACGTACGTACGTAAGTACTTATGTGTGTACGTACATCCATGCATACGTAGTTGCGTACGTACGTTCGTACGAACATACCTGCATACGTAATTACGTATTTACGTACGTACATCCATGCATACGTAGTTGCGTACGTACGTTCGTACGAACATACCTGCATACGTAATTACGTATTTACGTACGTACACATGCATACATAGTTACTTACGTACGTTCACACATGCATACGTATTTACGTACGTACGTACGTATATGTAATAATACGTAGTTACGTACGTACGTACATACATACATACATAGTTATGTACGTACATACACACGTACGTACGTACATACATACATAGTTACGTACGTACGCACATTCATACATATGTACGTAGTTAGGTACATATGTACAAACATACATACGTAGTTACGTACGTACGTACATATATACTTACGTTTTTATGAATGTACGTACGTACATATATACATACGTTGTTACGTACGTACGTACATACATGCACTCATAGTCACGTACTTACGTATGTACATACATACATACGTAGTTACGTACGAACGTACGTACATACATACATACGTAGTTACGTACCTACGTACGTACATACATATGTAGTTACGTACTTACGTACTTACATACATACATACGTTCTTACGTACGTACGCACAAACATACATACGTAGTTACGTACGTAAGTACATACATACATACGTAGTTATGTACGTGCGAATATACATACATACGTAGTTACGTAAATACATACGTATAAACATACATACGTTTTTACGTACATACGTACGTACATACGTACGTACATACATACATACATAGTTACGTACTTACGTACGTACATATATACATACTAAGTTACGTACGTACATACATACATACATACATACATACATACGTAGTTACGTACGTACGTACGTCCGTGCATATATACATACGTAGTTACGTATGTACGTATATACACAGATTTCTTTTATTAGACACATATGTCTCAATATAGAGGGGACAATACAATGTAGAATTTTTTCTTAAAAAAAAAAGTTTTTGTGAATAAAGTCGAAAATCTCGAAAAGTGAAATTTTAAAAATGTTAATGTTCGTATTGACAAAAACAGGTTAGGTTATCCGTGGGAAGAAAAAACCTACGAAAAAAGGACCACGGAGACCTTGGACATTGGGTGGGTGTCACTGTTCAGGATCAAGGTCCCTACTCTCTTTCTTTCCTTTTCTTTTACAGGGTTATGCTTAGATTGGGTCCGTCATTCACACGGACCATTCTTGCTACATTCACCCACTTTTATCGAAACATTTACTCGACAACACTTCCCTCTCTACTCTAATCTTCCTTTTCAAGTGGTACTTGAAAAAGTTAATTATAGGTTGGCCAGAAAGGAAAGTATTCGTCTCTAGTCCTTTCATTCTGGTCCACCATATACATTCTTTAGCCATAGCCAACAAGGTGATGAATACCGCTGTGCCTTCCCGGTTAAAGGAAGGTAGCGGGACAATATTCACAATGGACTCAGTCGACAGAACGGTCGGCTCTACACGTGACAGCAGTCGTTCGACATAGTTCCACAGATTCAATATATGAGGACACTGCACGAGGGCATGCAGGACGGTCTCGTCGTCCTGCCGGCACCTCGGGCAGGTCGGACCGGCGGCGTGTCTCGATCCGTGTCTGTAAAACTTATCCCGAACGGGTAGTGCTTCTCGATAACACTGCCAGGCCAGGGATCTCTGGAAGTTGTCCATAGGCCCCGGCCCGAAAGTGGTCCTGAAGAGACGAGTCAGATATTCCCGGTCGACGCCCAGATTCGCGCCGAGAACGTCGTCGGACCTCCCCTCCACTAAACCTCTATAGAACGCCTTGGTGTAACTCATGTTGGCCAGGGTGGAACCCCCCGGACGGCAGAGCTGCTCCAAAGCACTGCAACACTCGCGATGCCACTGTCCAAGCCCCAGTTTCCGCCTTATCCATGACTGCAGTTCGGTCAGAGAGACCAGCCGCGGAAGGGTGTGCCTAACGAAGGGCGACCACACCTGCTCACCGTCATCCAGGAAGCGCTGGAGATGTCGCAGCCTCAGCGCATGTCTGCGCATCATCAACCACGGCATGCCCAGTTCTCCGTTGAGCGGCTACTGACAGCAAATAGATCGCCTCACCATCGGAACGCCTCCCACAGAAAGCGGAAGAGTATGCGCTCCAGTTTCTTGATGGTATGGTCGGGACAAGGAACGACGGTCAGGCGATAACAGATGACGAACACGATGTACGCGTTCACCACCTCGGCCCGGCCTTTTAGGGACAGCTTCCTCTCGGCCCACAATCGGGAGAGAGTCACCACCCTACTCGTTATCTCGTCCCAGTTCTTCTCCATTTGGAGGTCCGGTCCGAACCAGACCTCGAGCAACTTAACCGGTCCGTCGGTCCAGCGTCCCACGACAGTGGACGACGGCATGGTCTTGTCTCTCCAGGTGCCGAGACGCAAACCCACCGACTTCTCCGGGTTAATTTTTGCTCCCGTCACCGCTTCGTATTCACGTAGTGTCTCGCCGACCAGCTGGATGTGCTGTTCGCTCGACACTATGACGGTGACGTCGTCCGCGTACGCAGACACGCTCCGCCCACAACCCAGTTCTCGCGGGATGCCCCTCAAAGTCGCCACTTTCCGCAGTAGTGGCTCGAGAGTGAGCACGTACAGAAGTGACGACAGTGGACAGCCCTGTCTAACCGAACGCGTTATGTCAAAGGGTTTCGACAGGTGGCCGTTCACTCTTACCAAAGATCGGATGCCGCTGTACATTGCAGCGATCCAACCTCGGAAGACCGGACCGAAACCAGCTGCTCTGAGAACAGCCGCCAAGTAGCGATGGTCCACCCGATCGAATGCCTTACTTTGATCTAAATTGATTAACGCCCCACCCATGCCGGGTTCCTTAACTACCCTGTCCATGATGTAGCGTATTAGGTGGAGGTTGTCATGGATGCTTCTGCCCGGCACGCCGCACGTCTGCACCGTGTCGACCAGTTTGCCGATGACAAGCGCCAACCTATCGGCTAGCACCTTGGCCAAAATTTTCAAATCTGCGTTAAGCAGAGTGATGGGCCTGAAGTTATCTAAGACGTCCCCCTTGTTTGGGTCCTTCTTTAGCAGTGTTACCGCACCTCGGCTCACAAAACTGGGAATGTTCCCGTTTTGCTACCAGTTGCAGTACACACTTGCCAAGACGTCTCCAAACAATTCCGGCATATGACAATAAAATTCGTAGGGCAGACCATCCAAGCCAGGCGACTTGTCTCTTGCACATCCCGCCATCGCGTCCCGTACGTCCGCAGCTGTGATGGGTCTTTCGCAACACTGTGCCTCGCCCGTCGACAGCCGTGGCAGTGCGTGCAGGTAGGCACTGAAGTCCACCTGACGTTCGTCCTCACCATCGGCCGCTCCGAACAGTCGGGCAAAGTGCCGCTGAAAGGCCTCGCACATCCTCTCTGGCTCGAGTAAATTCTGCCCCCGTCGATCGGTCAGAGACCGGATAGTGACCCGGTTGCCGCGTTGTACTTCTGCTACCCGAGCTTCCCTAGCCGCTTCGAGTCCCTCGTTCCTAAGAGCAAGCATCCTAGCTCTGACAACGCAACCTTCGTGCTTGGCATTGAGATGTTGGTTGAGGGCCAATCTCGCCGTTAACACGTTAGTCGCGATGCCACTCCTAAGTGCCTCGTCTAATTTCCTGACTAGCTCTCCCTCTACACTATTCTGGTCTAACGCTAGTGCTTTGCTATATCTTATCGATTCTGTCTTAATTGCCCGTTTTAGGGAAAACCACCATCTGTTGTTGACGATGGCTCCCGTCAACGCTCTCTTAACTAACGTGCTAATCCGGTCCCTGTAAACCTTTCGCGCCGGGAACGACGCGTTCAGTTTCCAGTAACCTGGACCCTGTCTATGGAACCTATCTAAGTCAAGCGTACACGACACAAATTTGTGATCTGAGTAGCTGACTATTTTGAACTGTGGACAACTAACGCTATCCCTATCTACAGTTCTACAGAATATCCTATCTAGATACGATCTGCACGACCCGCTGCGGTTAGTCCAAGTCCACATTGGCACAATCGGGTTGTCCAGTCGGTACCTATCAGACAGTTGAAAACGTCTGATTAGGTCTTTGAGGCTTTTGCACCCCCTTCTAGAGCTATCTAAGCCCATGTAGTCTACGTGCGTTTCTAAGGTTGCGTTCCAATCCCCTACTAACAGTAAAGGTCGAGACGTTCCCAGAAACACCTCTAGACGACGGAAGAAATCCGACCTACCCGTTAAGGACGGTGCGTAGACCGATATTAAACGAAAAGCACACTCATTTCTGCTGTTCACGTCCAAAACCATGACTCTCCCTTCTGGGTCCGTGAATATTATCTTTACTTGAAGATCTAGGCCCTTCCGAAAGAGGACCGTGGTTCCGTCACCGCCCATATTCGGTAAACACGAAGAAAAATAAATATCGAACTGTCCACCGAACATGTGCTGGAGGGACCGCGGGTTGGAAAGTCTTGTCTCCAAGATGGCAATGATATCAACACCTAGTACTTTCACGTCGTTCAACAGGTACCCTTGTTTCCAAGGGCTTGCTAAACCACGGACATTCACACTACCCAAGGTGAGCAAGGCCATGTCGAAAGTTGTGCTTCAAACACAAAGGCAAGAGAAAGAGAGACAGGGTTACTTACTTTTTTGTGTACCTTTTGCAAGGGACTCTTCAGGGACGCCCGTGAGGAGGTTTTTGAAGAGTCGGGTGGATAGGTATCTGTTGAACTTACCTACTGCATTAGGATAGGAAGCTTTCATTTTTTGGTATGTCTGTTGTGTGGTGCGCAGTATGTTAATGTGTTTTGGGGGTGTGGTATGCGGATGATGGTGCAATTTATAATCGTCTTCTGTAATGTCTGGGTTTGTTGTTATGAACTCCATGAGTCCTGGATCTTTCGTGTTTATTGCTGTCAAAAGTTTTGTGGGTGTTTTTGTATAATTGTCTTTTGTGCTAGTGGTGGCATTGGTGGTGGTGGTGGTGTTTTGTTCAGTGTTATCGGGAGCTGTGTATCTCCCGGCTTTTTGTGGAGGGGATCCCATGCTTTTTGTAATTCTTTTTCTTCTTCCTCCATTTGCCCTTACAAACCCCTCCGTTTTGCTGTCACTTTTCTCAGCCAAGGAGATGTCAGCTGAATTGGGGTTATCGGAAGGTGGTGGAGGAATGTTTAGGGACTCCAGTTGTGTGTTTGTTGTTGCTGCAGATTTATTTGGTGCTGTTTGGGGATTGTTGGGTTCATTTTTGGTTGGGGGGTGTGGTTGTGTGCATTTTCTTTATTGTTCTTTGCTGTTTGTTTGTTCTTCGTTGTTGCAGGCAAAGTGACCGTTGTCTTTTTTGGTGGTGCTGTTGATGGTGGCAGTGGTTGTGGTGATGCTGTTTTTTTCGAATGGTTTGTTGTTGGTGTATTTTGATGTCCTTTGTCTGTCTTTGGTGTTGGTAGAAGTCCACTTGAAGAAGATTTGGCTGCTATTTCTAGGAAATGAAGCACTTGGTGGAGGTGCATTAATAATTCTGCCAGCTCCAATAACAAGTGCAGGCAATATTCAAGTATTTTGATGGCTTTTTCCCCTTATTAGCTATTATTCAATCAACTGAAACAAGTAGAATAGTGTAATTCAAGCATAATAGCAGCCAAATCTTCTTCAAATCAAACTCTACCATCATTTAGAAAATGTGTTACTGAGTACTAGCGAAAAATTGTTACAAACACAGATACGCACAGCGTAATTTATTATATAAACAATATATGCGTATAAATTACCATTTTTCTGTAATTTTGTCTGCTTCAAAAGAAAACAAACCTAAAAACCGGATGAAATATGTCAACAAGGGATTAATACCATATACACCGCCACAGCAGTAACTATATTCAACTGAATAGACGTCAGTGATTGGTTGAAATTATCGAAATAAGACAATTTTTAACATGAAATAACTTCGAATACAAAAATTTTTATCTGTTCTGTAACACAAAATATACAAGTATACGAAGTTTGAAAGTGTTTCGGTACCAAAAACACTACATAAAACATAAATGAAAAATGTTTCCCGTCAAACCAAAAAGATCCCAAACGCCGTCTCTAAAGAAAAGGGCACAAAGAGAACAACTATGGTAACGTACCAACGGAGCAGTTGTTTCGTCCCACACTCTCTCACTTTCACTAAATTACTTTCTCTTCTCTGCACATTACCATATCTCTCTCTATGGTTTACTACTAAGAAATCGGGTACACAAAACTATACAAGGAAAATCTACGACATCTAACTTTACTTTACATGCTCTACGATTTCATCACCTGCCCATCGAGTTAAGATATTGTATAATGTAACGGTAAAATAAATATTTTCTTCACAACTTCAATCACTGGTCTTTCATCTTTACATAATGGCAATCAACGAAGAACCAATCCTTACAAACAGATTACATCTATCTTATTGTTTACAAATCAACTTCAACCGTTATAAAATTGATCTTCATCGTCACAAAAGCAGGAAAGGAGAGAGAAAGATTAAAAGAATTTAAACAAGTAGAGAGGATGTAAACCATGTAGTCGCGCAGCGACAAATCAAACTTGAAGTGCTCTTCTAGCAAGGAAGCCAAGCGAAAGAGGAGGAAAATAGAAATGTGTTCTTCGACTAGGTGCTAAGGGACCAAAGAGGTAGAACCGATTTGGGGTTCTGCTTCTTATTTGCCTGAACCCTCTTTAACCTATGAATGTTAACTTAAACAATAGAACCTAACTGTGACGTAACTTTCTAAGTGCAAAAGCCGAGGAAAATAGGAAGAGAACTTGTAGAAATTTGTAGATTCGGTTTCAAATCCTGAGTTAGAATCGAGGAAGCTGTTCGTAACATATTTATCAAAGAAGACTCCATACACTTCCCTCGTCACACCTTCATTTGCTACGCGCTTATTTTCTATAACACTCGGCCGTTAACAAATTTTCGATGTTTGCATATGAAGTATTGCAGGTAGTATGATATATATATATATATATATATATATATATATATATATATATATATATATATATATATATATAACGTTCAAAACTCTCTCCTTTCACCGAGCATTAAACCAATACAATTATGTCCTCACATTCGTTCTTTCATCTTTTCGTTTTATATTCGTGTTTTTTTTAATTGTTTGTTCACTGGATAATTGACTATACATATATATATATATAGGCATGTATGTTTGTTTATTGAAATGATATATATATATATATATATATATATATATATATATATATATATATATATATATATATATATATATATATATATATATATATATTGTTTGTGTTTCCTGTACTTGATCCTTCAACTGTGAAGTCAACTCATACAACTTTTTTAACGTTTGCGGGGAAAAGACAGTGCCCAAAGTAGCGTAGTAAGGTGATGGTCCGCCCATGGCGACGCTTTTATGAAGAAAGCACTTTTGGGTTTTTGGTATTAGTCTGCATAGGCTTAGGGCCTTGGGTGGAGGAGGCAAATACAAGGGCTACTCCGTATGGAACGCACTCTAGCTTCGACACTGAATGCCTATGAAACTCTTACCGATGTATATATGTATGTATGTATGTCATTATTCAGTTTTATTTCAGGATTTCTTGCCAATAGAGAAAGAACCGGTTTCTAATATAGATCCAAGGCTCCAACATCAACAACGGGGTATTTTTGTTTGTATGTATGTATGTATGTATGTATGTATGTATGTATGTATGTATGTAATAATATATAAATATATGCATATATCCATACATATATATACATACCTACATATATATGTATATATACATGCATATATAGGTACAGGACATTAAAAAAAACGTTGAACACAATGAGAAACGAAAACATAAAAACAAAACATAGAAAACGAACTTTTTTTGCGAACAACGAAAAAAACAGAGAAATGAGACATGCAACATAAAGAGTATACCCTTTCGTCAGTTGTCCCTGTTCCATCTACTCCGCGTTTCGAAGGCAAGGACAATACGCAACTTCGTTGAAACAGACCTTCCCGCAAAGCAAATTAAATAGAATTTGGGATTTTTTGCGGAAGATGAAAGTGTTAACAAGAACAGGACAGTGAGAACAAGACAGTAAAAACAAAAGGTGAGGGCTGTTGAGCCAAGACGTTAGAAAAATTATTATGAACGCAAGTAGAAAAAAACATCGAAAGAAAAACATCGAGGGCCGTTAGATAAGAACAGTAACACCAATTTGATATACAGCTTCTTTATGGACGACCAAAGCATGAATGAGGAAAAATATAAAATAAGTACTTAGCTGGTACTTATTTTATCGACTCCGAAAGGATGAAAGGCAAAGTCGACCTCGACGGAAGTTGAATTCAGAACAGAGCGACGGGTGAAATGTCGCTTAGCATTTCGTCCAGCGTGCTAACAATTCTGCCAGCTCGCCGTATTGATGACAATAATAATAATAATAATAATTAGATCTGTAAAGAATTGTGACAAAGAACATTAATTGTAAGAAACATACAAGGAATAATTGATATATTTTGTTGAATGCTTTGCTCTGAAGGTATTGTAGGAAGCAGGAAGACTTCATAACCTTTTATCTTTATTTCATGTTTGACTGGTTTCAGTTATTACACTGCAGTCATGTTGAGGTACTGTCTTGAAGGAGTTTAGTTGAACAATTCGAAGCCGAGCTTTTTATTTATTTTTTTGCTTTTGTAAACCGGTACTTATTCTATTGGTCTCTTTTTGCTGAAGCGTTAATTTACAGAGACATAAACCAGTTGTCAGGCGGTAGTGGGAGACAAATACAAAGACACACATACATGTATATACAGGGTGCAGTGGGTAAATTGTTGTACATACACACACACACACACACACACACACACACACACACACACACACACACACATATATATATCAGTCGGTGGCCCCATTCTCGAGTTGAAACTGGTTAAAGAGTTAAAGTGTTAATCACTTGAAGTTCTTCAAATTTTCACCAGATCATTTTCCAAAACAGGTTGTCCTGATGTAGTTTTGCACGCCGAAGACGAAAATCACAGATTTACAAATTTGACAAGGCCCCATGATTTTTTCAGTTTTCAAGTCCATTCACAAGGTTTTGGTCGCCTCGGGGCCATAATAGAAAATACTTGTCCATGGAGCTATGCAGCGGAACTGAACCCGGAACTATGAGGTTTGAAGCAAACCTCTTACCACACAGCCACGCCAGCATCTGTGATAATGAGTTTCTTTCAGAAACGAAACAGAATCTGTGAATATCTAGCTAGATTCTTGTGAAAGCTACTTAGGACCGAGTTGGTAGGATAGTTTTTAACTAATGAACTGCTTCTATTTCGTGTACAGGTATTGATATTGCTCTAGAGAAAGCCTTCAAGAGTTGGAAGGGATCAGGGTCCCTTTAAGTATTCAAGGGTGTTGAGTATTTGGGAGCGGAGTTCATTGCATACTCATAGGCTTTTCCTTGGCCTCCATGACCCGGTTGGATGTTACCGGCTAAACATCCCTCTTATATGTATAGGCTCTATGTATGGGTGTATGTGTTGTGTTGTATGTGTGTGTGTGTCTGTGTGTGCGCGCATGCACACGTCCATCCATCCATCTATACATACATACATACATACATACATACATACATACATACATACATGCATACATACATACATACATACATACATACATACATACATACATACATACATACATACATACGTGCACACTTCCATTCATTCAATCATTTTGAATAAGGTTTCTGCAATTTCTAGCTGAACGGCCTACACAGATGATTTGTTTGTTGCGAAGAACTGTTTGTGTTGTACATTAGCTCACTTCCTCCATCAAATCGACACTACCTGTACAGGTGCACGGTGTGTCACTCATAAGATGTCGAAGTGATCACAGAGCAACTTGAAATTAAGTATTTTGCTCAAGAACACAACGCATCACCCGATCCAGAAATCGAAACTACGATCTTACGATCGTGAGTGCGACATCTTAATCACCGGGCCACCTGCCCTCGTACATACATATATTCATACACATACCATTCGACGTCAGCACGCTATTGTTTGACGTGGAAGTCTATTTACTGAATTTACGATGGATTCCATCTTCAACATTAATGTTACATCCACGAAGCTTTTCTTCACAGTCACTGAAGAAACATTTTATTGGAGAGTGTAGCGATATTCTTCTTAAAACCAAATTTACCATGAAGAGAATCGCTACAAACAAGGTGATTTGAAACGATAATATCAACAACATTAGCGAGAAACTGAAGAAAAACAATATTGAAAAAAAGGTAAACACAATTTTACGCGTTGTAATTATAGAAGAAATCAAAATTACATTTTTGCTATGATCTCAATAATGACTTATTTAATAGGTATAATATGACAAAAGAAAATCTTACAAAAAATTCCAGAGATCACAATGAAGGCCATACAACCTGATCTCGTCTACCAACGGGAAATTAAATACAAGACGTGATAGAATTTGTCTGATAAGATAAAGTACGGCAGATGTATGTTTCAAGGAGATTGTTTCTCTGTGATGCTGCTTCTATTTGTTGTAAAGCCCTCATTTTTTATGAGAAAATTCGAAAGGATCATGTAACAGAAAGACAGTAACACCAATTTGATATACAGCTTCTTTATGGACGACCAAAGTATGAATGATGAAAAATATGAAGAGTCTTGATTGTGTTACGACGTCCATAAAGGACATAAGAATGCCGTTTGCAAGGATAAATATTCCCACTAGGGAAAATTACAAACTGAACCAAGAACACCTCTATCAATGTCCTGTCTATTTCTCCGATATTTCATGAGGAATGTTATAATTACCTAAATATCGCTGAAAATATATCTCATGATATCTATAACAAGGAACGTGTAACCATAAAATATAACATAGATACAAATATACTATCCGCAAAATCCTCCAAACACAATAAATGACTGGCTCACCATGTGTTAATTGTACGCTATTCCTACCAACATTTGGACTACTGGACTGGACGCTGCTTGAGATCGGGATCATTGATGTTTAAAACCTGAAAATTATAAATCACTTCTAGAAATTTCCACATTAGTAGTGATATTAGCCTTTACCTAAAGGAAACAGAAGGAAGCATAATCTTAACATCGATTCAAGCAGTCATTAAATGTTGCATCATTTCCCCTTGATACCAACTACTTACCACCAAGCAACTAAGTGCACCTACAGACCAAGCTTGCATATATGAGGCGAATAGCATCATGTGAACTGGAAAGGAAGCTACTAGTGAAGTATTCCCACAGTGATGACCAGGGATACACACTCAGAGAAGTGAAGTTGCACAACTTGATACCGTAATAGAAAGTCGGATGAAAGGATTTCAGTTTATCAGCAGAATGTCTTGCATGGCTTTATTGTCAGTAGTATGAACAGTTGAAGTAGTCTATCTTGGGAAGATATATATTATCTTTCCTTTGAAGTGCATGCTTTTGCAATCAAAGAACAAGAAATAACAAGAAAATATCTAATGTGCGAAAGAGTTAGACATTCAAGAAAACTACGTAAGTGTGACAATGTATATAGATTATGTGGAATTAACACCGAATATGTGAACTATATTGTAACTAACTGTCAGAAAATGTATATCACTGACGTATGACATCATGGCTAAAACACAGTAAAATTCAATCCGTAGAAAGAATAGTTAGGAAGATAAGTGAGTGGTGTAGAAGACATATTTGCACATAATAGATGAATACAGGTGGAGGGCTCCTGTGAAACAGTTGTAAAATGTAAGGGTATCAGAGCAGGCATAATGATCTGGAAATGAGAGTGTGCACAGTAAGAGAAATCAGTTGGCCATCAGATATTAACGTAATCATTTACGTTTTCCGCCCAATTTTCCATGCTGCCATGAGTTGAAAGTTTTTCTACGGCAGGGTTTTTTCCAGCTGGATGCTCCTCATCTCACCAATCCTTTTAGTAGCCTCTTTCAGGAGGCAGGAATGCGGTGCACTTTTTAAAGTGAAAGATAAAAAGGAAAAGAAAACATTTATACCGAACTAATGAAAACTTTACAGATACCACAGCTCCCCCATAACTTTAGATTCATAAAGGTGATAATTGGAGCACTTGGTAATGAATCAGCTCCAACTTTCAAAAGTGAGCTTCACCAAAATAGAAAGGGTCCTAAACTAAGGAATTACAATTAATGAAATTGTGACAATGTACAAAACATTGCAGAAATGTAACTTGTAGTAGTTATATATACATACATATAAATATACCGAAAAGTTGCATATGTATACATATATAAGCCAAAAACCAATAGATCGATACATGCAATGACATACATACATATACGATACGTGCAAACACATATATACATGACAAACTAGTTGATATTGTCTGTATTCCAATGAAAGAACATTGTTTCTGGGTTGAAAATTACTCTTCACACCAAGATGGTGAAACATTTTTTAATACTACCAGAACTAACATACATACATTATGTATCACTTTATCACTGTATCGACCAGACTACCGTGTGTTGCTATACACTGCTAGTCACAATGCAGTTTCTCGCATTGTTGTTGCTTTCTAATGAAGCCACCCCGCTGGCTTGGCGGTTAGATCAACATTCCCTTTGAACAGAATACCAGTTAATCGCAGGGTTAGTCATTTATAGCTGGGTAGACTGAAACAATGAGAAATGAAGTGTTTCGCTCAAGAACACAACGCACCGGTGTGCGAGTCGAAACTACGATCTTGCGATCGTGAGTGGAACATTGTAAGAACCTTCACACACACACACACACACACACACACACACACACACACACACACACACACACACACACACATACACGTATGTATTATGTGTGTATACTTGAGTATGTATACATAATACATACATGCATACAAAGGAACATAGAAACATAAAAAACATAACTGCGTGAAATTTGAGACCTTCAGTACAAGCAGAAACAAGAACTGTCAGTTATGTATTAACAATTCAAATTCAGATTAACACTAGGAAAGCGGAGAACGTTAAACTATTTATTTATGACCTTAACCCAGTCTACCAGACCTTCACCAGAACACAGTCAACAAAAAAGATACAGCGTCTGAGAAAATAAAAAAGACAAAAATGATTGAAAAGCTTATCATATGATGAATGTGAGCAGTTCAACAAGAATATTAAAATGGCTGTCGGGATACTGAAAATATGAGAAGTAGATTAAACAGTTAGTGTTGGGTAACATTATAAGAAACTCCCAAAAGTGCTAAATACCAGACAAAGATCTTTTAAAAGGATATTAGTAAGGTACTTCACATTTTATCGAAATCTTAGGAATATGATAAATAAATAAATTCACTGCCAACTGCAATTATCCTACCTGCACCTCAATAAAGCCATCAGTGCATTTATTGGAGTCGTGATAAATATAAAGCTGATAAAGATACTCATAATTGGTTCATACTGGAGCACTGTCAAATAGACATCGAATCACTAGCGTAGCTAGAGTGTGTGCCACCCAGGGTGGCCCTTCCGTTTACCACCTCCGAACCCCACAAAAAACATATTGCCTACAAAAATAGCCGACAACAGAATGAAAAGTGCTGCCCCTCAAAAGCGGCGCCCAGGGCGGATCGCCCATACCCCAACCCCTAGCTACGCTAGTGCATCGAGTACTCCTGTGTTACCCCAAGCGATTATTAGAAATACATTTGAACTTCGCCTACGGTATATCTACATCTTGCACACACATACGCGCACACACATGAATGAAAGTCTCAAAATGAAGTTTGTGAAGTGTTGGAGATATGTCCTAGTCCATTTGAGTGATTGGTGCTGTACAAATGCTCGCATTCTGTATAAGAAGAGTTCAGACATCCAAGGAAAGTAAGTTACTCTTCATCAGTTTTTGATTGAGCGTGTTTGATTGAATATGGTGGAGGATATCAAGAGCCACGAAGCTTTTGGTAATCTTAATAATGTGCATATTGAGGCTGGATTTACTGCCAAACATTTACACTCATTCCAGACAAGAGAAGCGCTACAAGACATTTATGTAAAACCTTTGTACCAGAACTGTAAAGTTGGGCTGTCCATAGATCCATGGTTCAAAACTTATTACCAGATTTTTTTTTTTTACTGAATTTTCAAGGAAAATTCACTATTTTGACTGCATTTTGCATAAAATGAATTCAGCAGTGGAAAGATTTTTATTAGCGGACATATATGTTTTCATGGAAATTGATCCTGCTAAATGATTGGGGTCATAAATATAAATTACTTTTTTTCTTCTTTTTATTCGTATTTCAAACTAATGTCTTCTCAAATTTTTGTATAAACACACTTGAAACCACCTTTGGTACTTTGATTTAAAAAAATAATAATATTTTAAAGTGTAGATATTTAAATCAAAACTCTCTACGATAATTGTATGTAAGAAATTTATAATCATAAATACTAGCTAAATATATGGAAGTAATTTGTTAAAAATTAGCTATTTAACTAAATACAAGAGAATTCATGATTATTTTCAAAATTAATAGAAACATAGGTGGTGAATTGTAATAGAACCATGGCTATGAAGGCTCAACAGGATTGTTAAATTGTTGATAAGACAAAGCGACTGGAAACATGAGGAGCTGAGCGATTTCTCAATAGTATAATATTCGACAGTACAACTAGTCGCCACACGACGAGTAAAAATGGTTTGGTAGCATGTACCGTGCTTTTCATTAACTGTTTTAAGTGTCTATGCTGTCGCAATCGGACATAGACACCATTTCGGTAACCTCTGCCCAAATTGGCAAATACCAGACAAAGATTTTCTAAACGAATATTCGTACATGTAATTCACATTCTAACAAAGTTTTTAAATTTCAATGTATGTAAAATATATGTTGCAGCCATTTTCTCAAACAAAGAGGATGTAAACCTCTGCTGTCTTTCTTTTATTTTCCTTCTATCAACTTTACTCTGAAGAAGGATTCTATCTGTGCAAGTTGGATATTCCATTTCCACGGCAGTTTCACAGTAGTCTTCCGATCACCTTTTCCAAGTAACACAAGCCTTGCCAGAGCTAATATTACAAAGGTTTACAATATTATTTTGTAATATTAATTCTGATACAATCACATCTCCCCTAACCCAATGTTACAGGCTGGTACTTTTATATATCGATCCCAAAACGATGAAAAGCAATGTTGACTTCGGCTGTGCTTGATTGCAGATCACAAAATGCCTGACTAAACACCACAAACCATATCGTTTGACGCTCTGGCGACCCAGAAAATTTGTCACCTTCTCACAAAGAAATCAGTAGCAAACAGTTCTCGGTGTGAGAACATTCAGTAAAAAAATAAAAATAGAAATAAAATCAGTTGTTCTTTGTTAATTGCTGATGAAATAGCAATATAGATAATCTGAGCATAGGAGCATGTCGGCTGTAGTCTATCGCCTTATGAATATGAACAGCATTATACAGATATGTTCTCGCGGTTGTAACAGTATTTGTGGACACCGCATTGTTATATTGAATGGACGAGCAGTGATCTGCAGATATTAATTTTGTCTTCTATGAGACTGAGTTGGTTTCATGGTTGGGTTTCTTTCTTTTTTGCTTTCTTATCAGTTACTCTCCTGGTGGCCTATTACAATGTTTATGACAATGGAAAAAAAAGACGGGAGAGAAAGAGAAGGAAATAGATGAATAGAATAAATATCGTTTTATTTTATTAATGGAATAAATAATGTTCTTTACATGATTGCTCATTGTTTTAAATTTCTTTAAGCTTTTGCTAATTTTTATCGTTGCTATTTTGTACTCGTCTGACCCACAAGCTTCAACATGTGTGTGTATGTGTGAGGGTGCGTGGCTTAGTGTCAGGGTGCTGCACTCGTGATCGTGAGATCACAGTTTCAATTCCATGGTTTCAATTTCCTGACAGGATGATGCGTTGTGTTCTTGAGCAAAACACTTCAACTTGCGTTGCTCTACAATCACTTCAACACACACACACACACACACACACACACACACACACACACACACACACACACACACACACACACACACACATACATCCACTAACGCATACATACACATGGATACACATACATCCAATGACATGCTCATATGTAATAATATGCTAGTTTTTATGGATGTTTATGTATGAAAACCATCAAACATTAACTGAAGGCTCATTCAATATATCTATGTATAAAGGCGGCGAGCTGGCAGAAACGTTAGCACACCGGGCGAAATGCTTAGCGGTATTTCGTCTGCCGTTACGTTCTGAGTTCAAATTCCGCCGAGGTCGACTTTGCCTTTCATCCTTTCGGGGTCGATTAAATAAGTACCAGTTACGCACTGGAGTCGATGTAATCGGCTTAATCCTTGTTTGTCCCCTCTATGTTTAGCCCCTTGTGGACAATAAAGAAATAAGAAACGTTAGCAGACCAGGGAAAATGCTTAGTGGCATTTCGTCCGTCTTTACATTCTGAGTTCAATCCTGCCGGGGTCGACTTTGACTTTCATCTTTCGGGGTCGATAAATTAATTACCTGTTAAATACTAGGGATGGTGTAATTGACTAACCCCCTCTCCCAAAATTTCAGGCCTTGTGCTTATAGTAGAAAAGATTGTTGTTGTCGTTGTTGTTGTTGTTATTGCTAAGGCAGCGAGCTGGCAGAAACGTTAGCTCGCCGGGCGAAATGCTTAGCGGTATTTCGTCTACCGTTATGTTCTGAGTTCAAATTCCACCGAGGTCGACTTTGCCTTTCGTCGTTTCGGGGTCGATAAATTAAGTACCAGTTACGCACTGGGGTCGATGTAATCGACTTAATCCCTTTGTCTGTCCTTGTTTGTCCCCGCTATGTTTAGCCCCTTGTGGGCAATAAAGAAATAAGAAATGTTAACAGGCCGGGCGAAATGCTTAGCTGTATTTCGTCTGTCTTTACGTTCTGAGTTCAAATTCCGCCGAGGTCGACTTTGCCTTTCATCCTTTCTTGTGCTGAACCGCTAAGGCACGGGGACGTAAACAAATCAATTAATTCTCTCTCTCTCTCTCTCTCTCTCTCTCTCTCTCTCTCTCTCTCTCTCTCTCTCTCTCTGTCTCTACACACACACACGTACACCGTCCAAGGGATGCATGTATCCAATGAATCCACTGGTGTATTACCAATATTTAATCATGAGCATTGGTAGTAATGCTCATAAGTGATAGGTAATGACAAGAATGAACCGAAGTTTATCAATATTCAAGGAAAGCAGGAAATGGAGATAAAAGTAAAATACATACGAAATCAATAAATAATAAATTATACTCATCTGTTATTATTTAGTCCTATAACTACTGGTATTTCTAATTATATTTTTTACTTTTCATCTTATTTTTTTGACCTAACCAAATTGCTCATATAGTTATATATTTAACTCACACTTTCCACCCGTATATAGGAATGTACTACTAAATATCATAACTATCTCAATTCTATTTCTAATTCTAGTCGGTCGAAAATTTCCCGGTGAGTCAGAATGTAGCATGAATTGATTATTACTGTTCTTACTTTCTCCTTTTTCTTTATCTTTTTTACTTTTATTTTATTTACTTCTCCGCTATGAAGTTCCGTGATTGAAATTGGCATAATTAGTTACTTACAATGATAACTATTATTATTATTATTATTATTATTATTATTATTATTATTATTGTGGTGGTGAAGCCTGGGAATCACACTAATAGAAACAGCTGTAAGATGAGATTCTCTCTTTTTGTAATTAATTAATAAATGATAATTAGTGTAAATCGTTATTCATCAATTTTATCTCCATTTTCTGCTTTCCTGATATATATATATATATATATATATATATATATATATATATATATATATATATATATATATATATATATATGAGAGCATGTTTGTGTGTGCGTGTGTGTGTATGTGTGTATCTGTGTTTGTCCCCGCACCTCCGCCGCCTGACAACCGTTGTTGGTGTGCTTACGTTTCCGTAACTTAGTGGTTCGGCAAAAGAGACAGAAAGAATAAGTACTAGGCTTATAAGGAATAAGCCTTAGGGTCGATTTGTTCGACTAAAACCCTGAATGTGCATTGCAGATGGACCCAGTCTGCCTAAATTTTTCACCTGTTCTGTAAACTCTTACTTTTGGAGCAGCTGGTCTTTGAAATTCTTCAGTCCATTTCTGCATTTTCTGTTTTTCAGTACTGCTCGATAATCCACTTTCATCCATCGTTGGTCAGTTTTCCAGTCGTACGATAAATATATGAAATTGGGAATAATTATGGTATTATAGAAATAATTAATTAAAAAGAACGTGGAATCATAGACGTCAAGGTAATGGTATTGAAACGGGCAATGGATCAAATCTAACCACCCACGTAGGCTATAACGGGATTTGAAGTGAGAACATGATAAGCCGGAACTAACAGTGATTTAAAATTTTGGCACAAGGTCAGCAACTTCGGGAGACATCAGCTCCGCTGGTACTTGCTTTATCGACACTGAAAAGACAAAAAGCAAGGTTGACCTCGACTGAGTTTGAAATCAGAACGTAAAGACGGACGAAATGCCGCTAAGAATTACTTAACAATTCTATACATAAAGATATTCTTTTCTACTCTAGGCACCAGGCCCGAAATTTTGGGGGAGTGAGCCAGTCGATTAGATTGACTCCAGTACGCAACTGGTACTTAATTTATGGCCCCAGCATGACCATAATTCAATGGCTGAAACAAGTAAACACCAAAAGGGTCTAAGTTATCCAGGAGAATAACAAAACTAGAGAAAAAGACGAGGCATCTGTGCTGCAGAATCAGACACTCGGACTCTAGTATAAGGTGTAAGGAAACTCTAGTATATGGTGTAAGGAAACAAATATATATATAAATTTACTTATGCCATTGGTCTCTTTATCTCATTCTTTTATATATATATAGGGTGTCCCAAAAGTCACTGGGAAGTTTCAGTTTTTAATAACTTCCTTAACTTTACAAATAAATGCATGAAATTTTGATACAATATAAAGGACGTAATGGAAATTAATATGGACAAGCCAAATTTTGCAACACCACTATATCACATATGAAAAATGACATCGCTTAAATGGCAGCCATTTTTGGCTCGCACGCCCGTGCTCTTTCCAAAACTTGCACCATAACACCCTCAAGAGTTTCAGACCTCACTTCTCTGAGTTCTCTATTGATGTTTTTCAGTTGCACCAGGGTCTCCGGTTTGTTGACGTAAACCCTCTCTTTCAGATATCCCCACAAGAAAAAAAATCCGAACTAGTCAGATCTGGGAAACGTGAAGGCCAGTTGACACTGCCGTAGCGGGAGATTATTCTCTCTCCAAAGCACTGCCGTAGCAACTGCATTGTTTCTCTTGCGGTATGAGCAGTTACCCCATCTTGCTGGAACCATATGCGAAGTCTACTTTGAATGGCCTTCACGTTCCCCAAACTTGACTAGCCCGGATTTTTCTTGGGAAAGGCCTTGCTGAAATCAAGGTATTTGACATCCGCGTTGGAGTCCTCACTTGGTGCATTTAAGATGTCATCAAAGTGGTGGAGGAGCTGTATTAGACAGTCCCTCCCACCACGAAAGCCATGCTGGTTGCAATTTAGGAGATGGTTTTGTTCTCGGAAGACTGTTATTCTTGATCTCAACACTCTCTGAAATACTTTGATGATATGTGAGGTGAGTGAGATTGGACGGTAGTTTACAGGGCGCGATTTAACCCCCTTTTTTAAAGATAGGAACAACTGACTGGGAGAGAAGGTTTTGGGGGATAAAACTGGCATCCAGTGATTTCTTCCAGAGATTTGTAAGAGGAGCTGCAAGTGGCTGTCTGCATGCCTTCAGCACTCTAGCAGGGAATCTGTCCGGACCCACTGCTGAATCTTTTATTGTTGATAGGATATCAGTGACGTCGAAGGTTATGTCGGAAAGCACATGTTGAGGATTCAAAGAAGCAAAGCTGCTTGAGTCAACTGAATCAGGGTCACTGAAAACAGAGCAGTATTGACTTTGCTGGATCTCAGCCATGTCTTTGGCATCACTGTGAAGGATGCCGTTTCCGTCAACCAGCAGGCCGATAGAGGAAACTGTGGTCCTATGTGTTTTTGCAAAGGAGTAAAAGACCTTAGGATTATTCTTGATATTTTTAATAGCCCAGGCTTTAGCTCTTTGGTCGTTTATGAGGGTTCTCATACAGTCCTACAGTTGCTGATTCTTTGATTCCAAGGTTGTTAATGTTCTCGATTGGGAGTGATGCTGATGGTGGTATTTTAGAATATTGATTTTTCGGTTTATTTTTTTAATTCTCCTAGTGAGCGCTTTTCTCTGTTTTGGAATCCTGCATCTACTGTTATTTATGAGTCGTGAGGGTGTGTGTTTTGAACATATGTGGGTGACCGTGTCCTCAAATAGTTGCCATGCATTTGTGTTTGCTGTGGTATTGGAGGATGCAAGGGTGAAAGACCAGTCCACTTGCGATAAGTCTTGAGTGATCGCATTCCAGTTTGACTTGTGTATATATATATATATATATATATATATATATATATATATATAATTTTTTTTCTTGATTGTCCTGAAACCTCTCTCTCTCTCTCTCTCTCTCTCTCTATTCCCCCCTTGCTTTTCTTTCTCTCTTCACCCTTTTTCCCCCAAACCAAAAACAATATTATCCTCTTCTAAACAAAGCAATAGTTACGGGTATAAATCTGAACTTGTAACCTGGGTGGAGTAGCCGTAATTTTCTCAATAGTTCAACGTAAGTGTTTTCTTTCTCGTTGAACTTTAGCATTATGTTGACATCCGCTAGACAAGTGATTTCTACTAATGTACATAGCTTCTCTTTTCTATCCCAAATCACTATGTCTGGTCTCTTATGTTTACCTTTTATTGAAGATTTTACTGGGACATTCCAGTAGTATTTGTTCGTATTATGTATATAGACGTTTGTGCGTGCGCGTGTGTGCATGCGTGTGTGAGTGTGCGTGTGTAAGTGTGTGTGTGTGTGTGTGTGTGTGTGTGTGTGTGTGTGTGTGTGTGTGTGTGTGTGTGCGTGCGTGTGTGTTGTGTGTGTATTTTCTTTATATCTTTGAGCCATTTCAACAAAGAAAAGTCTGGTTTCTAACAAAGAAACAAGGCTCTATTATTGGAACTCAGCAACAATAAGCAGTCATATTATGAAATGTATAAAAAAAACGTCTGGCGTAATTTTACCGCTCTACTTACAGGTTAAACTGACAGAATACGAGAAAGATCGCCGTTGTTATCGTTGTTGGTATCCGAATTCCAGTGGCGTATCTTTTGTTTCTTTGTTAAAAACAACTCCCTCCTTCCGGAAAGGATTCTCATAAAAATATACTTAAGTGGAACAGACATACATGCATCCATACAAACAGATAGACACACAGATAGACAGAGAAAGAGAGAGACAGACGGACAGACGACAGACAGACATCGTTATGTGGTGAACAGACAACTGATTAAATGCAATAGTAAATATATTTGTCTATTCGTGAGAACAAAAATGGAAACAAAAACACTCAAGTAGAACGATATATATATATATATATAACGTGAAGTATATTTGCCACTTAAATGCGGCTAAACCCTAAAGGTGAATGTTACTGTTGCTTTTAGCCCCAGGAGAACATCTCCTCCAGCTGGCTATTGACACACATCTGTGTCCTGTCTGTATTTGCAAAGGGAAATCATCATTCCCATCTTGATCTGTGATACGTACGGACTCGAGTTTCTGGGTATTTACCCGTCCTCAGCGTACGACAATCACCGATCTTCGATGCGAAAGATGTCCCGATGCAAATACGTATATACTTTTTCCAGTGAAAATATTCACTGATCTCGAAAAAGTGAAAACAAGCAATGTTAAATCCAGGCGATAGAACTCATTCCGTTTGCCTGCTGTACAAGGCGCGTAAATGCCGACCAACCTGAAGGTCTTACCACTGAAAGATAGATCCAAATCGACCAAATTACCTTCTGGGTCTACAAAGATTGCACGTGTCTGCAGAGCGAAGCTTTTTCGCATCAGAACCACAACGCCCCTCCCCCTGTCCGACTAGGAGACATGATTTTCTCATAGTCATTCAGGAAGTTTGAGAAGGCCTGCAGCTTGTCCTCTTGGTATCTGTAGCAACCATAATATCAGTTTTATGTGACCTGAGGTCGTCGAGGAAACAGGCTTGCTTCCACTTCGAACTCAGGCCACGCACATTCAGACAACCTACACGTAGTGCAGCCATGTCAAAAAACGAGAAAAGAAAGAAATCTACTTACCTTAAATCCAGGGGGATTGTTCTCAGTAACACTAAAAGTAGAACTTAACCCTTCATTTCTTTTATGGTGGGTTCTTCCGGCGGGTCGAACACTTTGGATATGTCTTTTAGTTCAAGTATTTCTTTTGTGTATCTGTTTTTGAGATCCTTATAGAGTTCACGGGGAATTTTCGCAATGCTGTTGGGGTTTTTAACGTTACTTCTTCAATATATGTTGCTCTGTAAGTAGGGTTTAATTATCCCATCATTGAATTATTAGCGTTTTTAAATACTACTATAGTCATTTCCTTTTTATTATGTTTTATGATGTCAATTGCCACCAAATTTTGTGATTTTTTATTTTCCTTCTTTTTTTTCCTCCTGGTTGCTTTTTTTTCTTTCCTTGGTTTTCGGTGCCGCATTTTTGCTAGGTGACTCCATTGCTTCTTTTGGCCTTTTTCGCGACACTGTCTCGAAGTCCATTTCTTCTACTGACGGTGTCACTTCGGCTGTTTTTTTCTTTCTTGGTTCCAGTTCGGTGGCTGCCCTCTGCGTAACAGCCTCTTTGACCGGGGTTGCCACCTCCTCTGCACTTTCCTCCTGTTCCTTTTCCTGCTCTTTTTCCTTTTGTGGAAGGGAGAATTTGAAGCACCTGGGCTTCCTCCCCTCCACGTGCTCTGCTAATATGTCTTCGCCAAAGAAAATTTTCTCTGGTAGATTTTCCAGGTCCATCATTGTAGCTTTGACTAAGATCTCTAGAGTTTGTCCTCGCCAGTTTTGTGGGGTGTCTCTGGATATTTGTATAATGTTTATCTTTTCCTCCTTCTCATAAAGGAATGTAGCCACTATCCACACTATGTCCACCTCAGGAGGGATATTTCTAATTTTAATCCGGGATGTTATACGTTCCAGTTATAGCGTAGCATCACTAACTTTTGTTAGGGAATCTTCTGTATATATAATTATTGCAAGATCGCGAGAAAGAGAGACATACCGTTATCCAAACAATGGATATTTTGGAAGGTCTATTGTTCTATCAATTTTACTCTCCACCGCATACAAAAAGGTTAGCAGGGGTCAAGTGGCAAAGACATTATTCTGCTTAGCGAAGGCATCTGGCAAATGTAACTACTGTCAACTCAATATTTCTCTACGGGAAAAGTCCGTTGTACTGTTAAGTGAAATTTGGCGATTGAGGATCGAATCCACGCCATGCCTGCATGATCCACTACATATATATACATACGATATACATTGTACGGTGTGATATATTTTAAGAATTCTAAGTGGATTTCCTCTGCTCATATGAAATGTAATAAGTGTTGTCGTGCGGTGGGATTATTTCTACTGACTATATCACACCCTTAAAGATGTATAAAGTCTTCTGTGTTAAGAAATTATTAATGAAGCAATGAGACCAGGTGATGACTGAAATAGCACAATATAATAGTAAATGTCATATTATTTAGCTGTTGGTCTCTCTCGGTTCTCACACACCGAGGTCGATAAATTAAGCGTAAATAATGATTTCAAATTTTGATACAAGGCCAGCAATTTTTTGTAGTGGGGTGGGCTTTGTCGGTTATATCGACCCCTATGCTTAACTGCTACTTATTTATCAACCCTAAAAGGATGAAAGGCAAAGTTGACCTTGGTATGATATGAACTCAAAATGTAAAGAACCAGAAGAAATGCCGCTAAGCATTTTGTCCGACTCGCTCTCATTTTAGACAGCTCACTGCTACCGTAAATTTAGCATAAACAATGTACTGGCACAGAATTAGCTTCATACTTAATCAAAAAACATGCATGGCTCATAGAACAAGTGGTGAATACATGGCGAGCCAGGTCTGCAACTAGTTTCACTTCTAAGTTTCATTCTATTTACGACACTAATGTCCCTGCCCGACCCAGAAAGCATGAAAGCCGAATTTCTAACATTTTCCCACCATAACATTTAAAAAAAAATCTTTTTATTTATTTTTATTTGCTGTTTTCTTCGAATTAATCAAATCAACCCTTGTCAGGTATTGTGATTATATCAATGGATCATAAAAGGTAATTTGTGCCAGAGTTGAAAAGGCTATATCATTATCCATGCAAAAGACATACATACATACACACACGCACACACGCGCACACACATATATATACATATATAAATATATACAAACATACATATACATATATACACACGCACACGCACACGCACGCACACGCACACACACACACACACACACACACACACACACACACATACACATTTTAAAGCAAACATTCGGCAGAGACAGAAACAAACAAAAAACAGTGTAAACATTCAGACAAAGTCATTCAGATATATTTTACTTTATTCAGTGAAATGTCATATCACGCTCTATTGATTCTTTTCAGTTTTTAAACCAAAAGACATTTTCCCACGATCCACTTCCTTATTTATGTGTAAAAGGTTGCGAATGTTGAATGATAAGCTTAATTGCCGATACTTAACAAATTAATTTTCCTTATGATGATTCTTTCTTTATTTCTAGTATTTTACAGACATTTGAAATGACGAGCAAATATAGTCTAAAAAAAGTATGAGGTTAAATTTTGTCGGAGAATGAATAAAACCTATGAAGTCTGCAGAATAGTTCACGAATACTTGGTAACTATCTTGTTATCCTTGGACGGGAATGACTGAGTTGAGTTCGGTAAGTTTGAGTCGAAAAGGGCAGGACTCAGTAACTTAATCTGTGGGTGTAAACATTTATTCTAGCTTGCCGTCTTTAATTTAAACTTTGATTTTAAATTAGTAGCATCCCTCGAAAGTGAAATTACGAGTGTCTTAATATAAACTGATGCTATAACGCTAAAATGATAATAAGGTACTTAAGAAACATAAAAGATGGAAAAAATCTTAAAGGAGTAAAGTGAGCCTACGAGGGAAACTTTACTCAGCAGAACACGACAGATTTCTGTATCCCTTTGAGAAGTGGTGGTTCCTCACAGAATAAAGGATTTAAGGTCTAAATACAGCTAAAACTCTCAGTCTTACATTAAAAATAATGGCTTAACATAAAATTTTTAAGTTATAGCTGTTTTATATGGGTAGAAAAATATCGTTATTATAGAATATGGATACAGTAAACTGCTAACATAGTGTATGATTACGAAGCATAAATTGAACTTAATGACTAATATCAGCCTACCCGACTTAGTGTGATCACAGGTAGACTTTCGTAAGTGCATTTACGCACACACAAGGAGACAGTGGTACACACACACACACACACACACACACACACACACACACACACACACACACACACACACACACACACACACTTTCTCTAATCGGATGTTCTCTTTCACTCCAAACAATTCCTTCCCTGTATCGTAAATTGAGCATGTTAATTTTCCCAGTTTCTCCACTGTAGAGCCTGTCATTTTATAAAGAGCTCGACATACCTTGTTTTCAAATTCTTTATATTTCTCTTTCTCATTAGCAGCAGGCCACAAAATCCTCGGTCTCCTCCGAGTACTATCTGATGCACCAGACTCATGACTTGTAGTTTCCTGACGGGAAATAATGATATAATGATTTGGAATAGAGAAACGTGTACAGTTGTGGAAATTAGCTGCCCAGTGGATGTTAACATAAAACTGAAAATCAGTGAAAAAGAGAATAAATACGCTGAACTATTGAAAAATCTGCAGATTACAAGTTCAGGTTTATACCTGTAATTATTGGGGCCATGTAATATACATTACTGCCTAAATACCAATCTTGAGAAATTAGGCTTCTCAAAACCAGAAAGGAGAAAGCTAATTCGAAGACTACAGATCCACTCTATCACCGGAACTGGTAGCACTTGCATGTGCAAGTTGTTTGCAAGACACATATAAGACCTTGTGGTAGGTAGCCAGTGACAAACCGGAAAGACGGTTAGGCATCTTGGAAAGACAAGAGGACAGCTCGGAAAGACGAGCGGACAATAGGAAAGACTATCGACACCAGGAAAGACTGGCGAAGGCTGCGGACTTACAATCCTCGCCTTTGTATTAGTTGTAACAGAAACAAATAAGAATGACAGCCCCATGATTGACCGAGAGGGGGGAGTCGAGAATCAATCGAACCCAGTTGACACGGAAACGACCTTGGATTTGAACACGGCTATTCATTCGAACAGCGAACGAAGTGCGAACAACTTTGGATGCAAGCTGTGCTGTAGAACCTTTGCAACTGAAAGAGGCTTGAAGATACATCAGAGAAAGACTTGTGGGAAGAAGACAGAGCAGTATAGATCATCTGATCGTAAAACACGTGGCAAATCATCCCCAGACGCAAACCACAGCGGATCGATAAATGCTACAGCAAAGACCTCTTCCCGTCAGGAAACTACAAGTCATGAGTCTGGTGCATCAGATAGTACTCGGAGGAGACCGAGGATTTTGTGGCCTGCTGCTAATGAGAAAGAGAAATATAAAGAGTTTGAAAACAAGGTATGTCGAGCTCTTTATAAAATGACAGGCTCTACAGTGGAGAAACTGGGAAAATTAACATGCTCAATTTACGATACAGGGAAGGAATTGTTTGGAGTGAAAGAGAACATCCGGTTAGAGAAAGGAAAGTGTAGACCAAACAGGAGGATCAGGAAAATGAAACAGTTGAGGAAAGAAAAGACCAGCCTAAGAAAGCGGTGGAAATGTGCTGCAGAAGAGGACAAACCTGGCCTCGCGCTGCTGTATGATGATTTGAAAAGGAAATGTCGTTATGTGCAACGACATATCCGCCGATATGAGCGTCGAAAGGAGAGTAAAAGGACTCGGGGACAGTTTCTGAAGGACCCGTACGGGTTTACTAAGATGCTGTTCACTGAACCGAAGAGCGGTTCTTTATCGTGCACGAAAGAAGAACTGGACGTTCATGTCAAAGAAACATACAGCGATCCGCACCGTAACCAGCCACTGCCACCTTTACATGGGCTAAATCATCTCTCAGAACCTGATATCAAATTCCAAATTGGGGACATCACGGAGAGAGAGGTGAATGATTTCGTAAGAAAAGCGAGAGCAAAGAATTCCCCAGGAGGTGATGGCGTCTCATATAAAGTCTATAAATATTGCAATCGTCTGCGAAAGAAGCTCTTTGTCCTACTCCGACAACTGTGGCGCGAAGAGACTCTAGTAGAAGACTGGTGTAATGCAGAAGGTATATACCTGCTGAAAGAGGCCAATGCAAAGACTTTAAAACAGTTTAGGCCGATATCCTTATTGAATGTGGAATGCAAGATCTTTATGGGAATTCTTTCCAGGAGAACAGTAAGATATTTACAAAATAACGGGTATGTTGATGAGTCTGTTCAAAAGGCTGGAATCCCCGGGATCCCTGGATGCGTTGAACATTGTTTTTCGATTTGGAAAGCAATCCAGGATGCCAAGCAGAAAAAGAGAAGTTTGAACGTGGTATGGCTTGACCTAGCTAATGCATATGGCTCAGTGCCACACGAATTACTGATAAGAGCCATGGACCACTTCCACATTCCAGACAAAGTGATCAAAATAATGAGGATGTACTATGACAGTTTCGACATGAGGTTTACAGCTGGAGATTTTACAACAGATTGGCACCGATTGGAGATTGGTATTGCTGCTGGCTGTACAATATCTGTCACGTGGTTTATCTTAGTCATGGAGTTGATTTTGAAAGCGGTGGATTTTTCGGTACAAATCGCCCATGTACAATCGCCTAAGAAAGCCTTCATGGATGACGTGACTTCTAGCTACAGATAAACAAGTCATGCAGAATGCACTCTTGAGACTAGACGAACTTGTGAGGTGGTCTAGGATGCGGTTTAGAGCAAAAAAAGTCGCGTAGTCTGACATTTGTTAAGGGAGTGCAGAAAGAATTCAAGTTTCGAATAGCTGAAGAAAGCATTCCAACAGTCAAAGAAGAACCCGTCAAGAGCTTGGGGCGTGTTTACGCTGGAACATTGTCAGATAGAAGTCGCGGAATGGAAATCATGAAACAAGCCGAAGCTGGATTATCAGCGATTGATAACTCGAAGTTACCAGGTAACTATAAAATTTGGTGCTTGCAGTTCGGTTTGTTCCCGCGACTTTCGTGGCCACTCTTAATATACGAGGTAGCCTTGTCACGAGTTCAAATCATTGAACAAAAATGTAATGTGTTCATTAGAAAGTGGCTAGGCCTACCTCGGGTGTTGAACAGTTCAGCTCTTTATCGTAAAAGAGGTTCGTTGCAGTTACCACTAGCATCAATAGTCGAAATATACAAACTAGGGAAGATACGGACGGTGATGATGCTGAGAGAATCGAAGGATACGGAAATCAGGCAGAACCCACCAGAGGTGAAAACAGCCAGGAAGTGGAAAGCAGAAGCAGAGGCTGATGACATCTTGTCTTCTCTTATACACAGAGATATGGTGGGTGCAACACAGAACCATCGGAGAGGACTTGGTTTCGGCGCAAATCAGTTCAAACCGTTTGCAGATATGATGCGGAGCGAACGCAGATCTGTTGTTAGCAACAGTGTCAAAACAAGAGAAGCAGAGAGAAGAGAGCTTCATTTGATCCGATGTAGTCAACAAGGACAGATAAAGAGATGGGAAGAACATGTTGTTGAGAGGAAAATACGTTGGGATGAAATATGGAAGTGGACGACATATGCAAATGCGGAAAGGTCGGAACACTGAAACCTATTCTTTCCAACTGTTCCTTAGCATTGAATAGATATACATGGAGACACAACCTGGTCCTGAAGGTTATCTTCAATGCTATGAAGAACCAAATTCATCTCAACAACACTGAGAAAAAACCGTTGAAAGAACCATCTAAAGATTTTATTACCTTCGTGCGCTCAGGTCAGCGGATCCGTTTCAAGAAAAAGAACAAGAAACTTCCTGTGAGAAATGAAAAGTGGAACGACTATTGGGAAGTGACTGCAGATTTGCCTGGGTGCCAGGCATTCTTTCCCATCCCAGTTATGGAAAAACCTGACATTTTAATGTGGTGTGAAAGAAGAAAAGTTGTAAATCTAGTTGAGTTAACGGTTCCTCGTGAAGATAATATGGACGCCGCGCGGGCTCGAAAGATGGACCGTTATGAAAACCTCCTCGAGAAATGTGAAGACGCAGGCTGAAAAGCGGAGCATTTTCCAATCGAAGTCGGATGTAGAGGATTTGTAGGAAACAGTGTGAAACGACTGCTGTCATCGTTAGGCCTAACTCATCGTAAGGTAAATACCACCATTACCGATATCCAAACAACAGTGGAGAAGGCTAGCCACTGATGTGGTTAAAAAGAGACGATGAGCGATGGCTAGAGAAATATTGAGCTTTGTTTAATAATCAGTTGATCTAGCAAGCGGGGCCTCATATCAGTGAGGGGGGCCGGTGCGCATTGATGCCGTCGAGAGGTAGGCCCCGAAACGGCGCGCATTCTCTCCTGATGACCCCATACACTTGCTGGCTTCCGGTATGCGGAGTTATTGACTGGTAGCACTTGCATGTGCAAGTTGTTTGCAAGACACATATGAGCATGTCTTGATAAGCAACTATACGCTTGAGAATACATACATAAAACAAAACATACAAATCTGCACATATACAAACAGACAGACAGACAGACAGACAAAAATACTCTGTTGTTGATGTTGAAATTCCAATGAAGGAGCCTTGGATCTCGGTTAGAAACCGACTCTTTCTCTATTGGCAAGAAATCTTGAAATCAAACTGAATAATGACATACATACATACATACATACATACATACATACATACATACATGTGTGCATATACAAGCACACATGCAACTGTAGTTAGAACTGTAGTTAAAATTGTCAACAATATTCTCAAACAAGCGCAAACATTTTGACATATGTGACAAAGTTTGTTGTTAGTTAATAAATTTCGCAAAAAAAATTCTTTTCATTTTCTAAACCTGCTTTGTGTAGTGGTAGCAAATGTTGCCTTTCTGTTGCAAATGCTTCATCGTTAAGGCCTATGAGATATTGATGGGCTAACATTTTCACTATCACTCTTGCATACTTTCAGCTTTTGTAGGAATTAAAATCAATTAATTAAAATCATTTAATCCTGTAATTTTCTATCAATCAATGCATAAAACTCAGATTTTCTATAGTAGGCTTCTTTCGGTAATTCATGTGTGTCAGTAATTTCCAGGTTTTGTATCACTGTCTGCTTATTTGCTTTTGACCCGCACCTCCACACTCACAAGAGTTTGATTTCAATTTGAGCGTCTGACGCCACCTCTTTTCGGTTCTATTCCAGTTGTTTCGTGATTTCATCAAACCTTCAAAAGTATCAATGTTTTCAATATCCAATTTAGCACCTTTGGGTTGAATAACTATTAGAGTTATTGTTGCGAATATCTATCAGAGCCAACACTTAAGACCAAACAGCTGATATTAATACATTAACAAAACTTTTTAAATTTGATAATGCTCGATTCACTTCATTCATTTTCTTGGCTTTTAAGCTGTAAAAGATCAGGCAATGCTAACTGAATGTCAGTAAGGTGAGATATTGAAGGTTTTATATTTTCAAGTGTTTGACCACCTTGTTTCTGAGCTGCCCTATTGAGAACAACTTATGCGTAAGTAATTCCTATCGTTCAGGGCTAGAACTAAGCAATTAATGTTTGAAATGCTTTAGGCCCTCATGAGAATCTGATGGATGACCCAGCAAAGCATCTCGGTTCTGGCCGCAGGAAGACGAAGAAAAAACACATCATAAATCATTTGAGCTGCTTTAAGTATGTTATGGTTTCCGGTATGCACTCGGTTATATCGTCCATCCAAACATAAGATACCAAATCCACGGATCTTTGTAGCAGGGACACCGACATATCGAGCCGCTAGTGTTTGGCCTTCTCCACTAATTCCTGCTCTTTACCCTTAAGGGTTGTGACATTCCAATTCACAGTCACTAACGGTTCTTCCCAAGTGGACCTCCTTCAGGATCCCGAGACATGCATTGTGCTCCCACCCACGCACCCCAGAACAAGTCGCAGACTTATTGCTGATTGTACCGGCATTGGGTAGAGATTGAAATATATTTTTCAAACGGTTCTCACTACTTAAGGTCCGAGTGCGTCCCTTGTTAACCCGAGCGACGGACGATGCGATGCGCTTATTCTTTCGAACTCTTTCGAACTTTTTTCATGATGCAGCTTTTGATGGTCTTATTCATATATACATATTCTGTAAAACAATGTTTCTTGATTCGCCAAGATCTCCAAGTAGTTCGTTAACGTTAAGATTTGAAGCTTGAAGACTGCATTTACAGACTCAGAATTCGTGAAAACATCCTAAGCAAAATAAAGATGAAATTTATTGGCTTCGTCTTGAAAACTTGTAATTTGCCAGATTTAAACTTGCGGACTTTCATCTCTTCTCCAAGATGAAAATGCAGCTCAAATGTCACCGTTTTAATACCGTTGTCGAGACCAAGAGCGAATCGAAGTAGGTCTTTGATTCGCTTACGGAAAACGACTTCCGGGCAGAATTTCAAAAGTGGCAGGAACGCCAGAGCCGGTGTTTTTTCTGCGCAAAGTGAAGAAAATGATGTTAAAACGTAGGTAAATAAGTGGTTTTGTTTTTAAACATAACTAGTCCGGGAACTTTTTGGTACTACTTCGTATTCGTGTGTGTGATTAACCTAACAGTTGTTGTTGTTGTTGTGGGTTGTTCTTGCTGTTTAGCCCTAAATCAAATCTAATCGTGTGAATCTCCATTCCGGTATCAACTACTCTGCTGTCTTTTTACGGGTGTCCATGACTACAATATCTAATGTTTTAATGGTTTTCTTTAAAGCTTGTACTTATTCTATCGGTCTCTTTTGACAAACCGTTATGTTGCGAGGATGTAAGCAAACCAGCACCGGTTGTCAAGCGGTGATGGGGAACAAACACAGACATAAAGACACACACACATAGGGAGCTATGCATGTACGATGGACTTCTTTCAGTTTCCGTCTCCCAAATCCACTCACAAAGTTTTGGTCTGCCCGAGGCTATAGTAGAAGACACATACCTAAGGTGCCACGCAGTGAGACTGAAACCCGGAACTATGTGGTTAGGAAGCAAGTTTCTTATCACGCAGCCACATCTGCGCCTTAGATAACTAAATTAAATGAAATAACTTCATATGCGATGTTTCGAGTTATTAATCGCTTTTTAGAACCCACAGAAGTTTCGCTTTAATTTTTTTTATTCAATGCTAAACGTTAATGCTCCGAATATGGTTATCTAACAACGTCGCACAATGCTGTGGAATCCTAACTACAATGAATAGAACAAGGCAATTACCAGAAGAACATTGAATAAAAGTGAACCCGGACAGCTCACTCTATATCGGGGGGCGAAACAGAAGAACTGCATCAGGCAGTGGGGTTCCATCTTGGGAGTTCAAGAGTTCTGGCGTGTACGGAGTTTAATTGTCACTACTCACAGGTCCGCTCTAGCCCGGGATGGTTGTAGGCCCAGTTATGTGTCAGATAACAGACGGTCCTGTGGCTAAGGCATTCAGGAGTCGAGAGACAAATAGGGAGAAAGAAAGAAACAAGCAAACAAACAGACAACAAATCAAAGATAGATAGATAGATAGATAGATAGATAGATAGATAGATAGATAGATTTCTTTTATTAGCCACACGGGGCTCAACAAAGATGGGACAAATACAATGTAGAGGGGAAGGGGAAAGGGAAAAAAAGTAGGGGGTGTCGATCAAAAGGGATCGTAGGAAGGAAAAAAGGGGGAGTTCGATCAAAAGGGATTTTTAAAAAAGCGATCAATAGGGATCGTGTATCATAGATAGATAGAGAGAGAGACATACATACATACATACATACATACAGACAGACAGACAGACAGACAGACAAACAGATAGATAGATAGATAGATAGATAGATAGATAGATAGATAGAAAGCGAGAGCTTGGGAAAGCTAACAAACATGCAAAACTGCAATGGTAATAAAGTACAAATGTCACCGGATTATTTATATATATATTTTATGTTACAATTTCTGAACGTTCTGCTGATAATGTTTTCCACTTTACTGAATATCTTGTTTGGTGACACCTCTAGTAATATACTAGACTACCCGTGACCCATTGGGTTACCTGGAAAGTCTGAGTTTCCCAGCAACAGACTTTGTTTCGTGAGCGGGGGTTTCCCTAGGTTATTTCGCATGTTTTCAACGAATGTGACATCGAAATCACGCGTAAAGGAAGAAATTGGCTGCTATTTCTTTCACGCCCTGCTACTATGTAACAGGTATTTTGGGCCCTTTATCGCAAATAGCTGTTACGTGGTAGCAGGGTGTGCTAGAAATAGCAGCCAAATCTTTGGAGCTGAGAAACGTTGAATGCACTCGAAAAAATTTTTGTAATGGTATTCCCTTGGGGCGATCTTTCGCTTTGACTCTCAGAACTGTCATCTGGATCAGCTGGTTTTGTTTGTTAATTTCCGTAAAAATTATTTATTTATTTACTTTTGTTTTAAAGTGAAAGAGAGGACAAAGTGAAAGGTGTATGAACGTGTATATGAAATGGACGTGTGTGTGAGACAGAGAGAGAGGGAGAGAGAGAGACAGCCACTTAGACATACACGAGAACACACACGTTCACTCACTCTGTCACTTACTTACTCACTCATTCACTCACTCACTCACTCACTCACTCACTCACTCACTCTCTCTCTCTCTCTCTCTCTCTCTCACACACACACACACACACACACACACACACACGCACACACAGAGGCACACGTACATACAAAAAGATGTACACATACGTATTGATGTATGTACCTATATGTGTCAACACACTCCTTCACTCTCTCTCTCTCTCTTCTTCCCCCCTCTCTCTCTTTCTCTCTCTCTCTTTCTCTCTCTCTCTTCCTCCCCTCTCTCTCTTTCTCCCCCTCTCTCTCTTTTACACACACACACACACGTCCATTTCATATACACGTACATACATCTTTCACTATAAAACAAAAGTAAATAAATAAAAAATTTTTACGGAAATTAACGAACTTCGGATGACAGTTCTGAGAGTCAAAGCGAAAGATCGCCATTCACTTGAAAATAATTTTTAAAAAAAGATTAAAATATGGTCTGCTTAAAGAACGCTAAAATATAAATATTTAGTGTACAAACAACTTACATTTTTGAAATCACATTCGGTTAAAAATATTTCTAAATGATTAAAATATTGAGTACGTCAAAAAGTCCACGTTCTTTTTTTCTTAGAGAGCGCGAAGACTATGTGTGCGTAAATGTCACAGATAGCGGACGTGTGTTTGTGTTGATTGACACGCCATGACATTCATTATATGTGTGTGTATTCTGTATGTGTGTATGTGTGTTGACGTCATGGAAGCCATGTTTTTTTTTCATCAAGAAATAAGAAACAAAAATTTTTGTTTAATCGTTTTCATGAATAAATAGAGGTCCAAATATCACAAAACTTTGTACTGCACTGCTGAAGGTAAGTATGAAAATAAATATGAAAAACAAATTGAGACAAAATATACTGAGATATTTCGGGTACACACAAACATCTCTAGAGTTTTAGTATTATTAAAATTTGATAGTCTGCTGGAGTTTATGTTGTTGATTCAAAGTGTCTTAGTTCGTTGGCACTGCTCTACACGTGATAGCTTTCTTTATATAGCAGTGTCTTTGTAAGTATTATAACATCCTCGATAATATTACTAACAAAATAAAATCGAATTCAATACCTTTGTCGGGTATGTGTATACATACGCATATATATATATATATATATATATATATATATATATATATATATATATATATATATATATATATATATATATATATATATATATATATATATATACATATGTATGTATGTATGTATGTATGTGTGTACGTACGTGTATGTATGTGAGCGTGACGATAAACAAAGAAACTTGTTTAAAATTTTTGATAAAAGAATATTTATTTTTATTGCAAGCAAAATTTTTGTCGTTACTACGAACGACAAACATCAAGATAGTTTGAAACTAATTGTTCTTGGACTAGGTATGATAATAACCGCTGTCGAGAGTTTCTTGATGTTAGCTGATCATTGTGTGGTGCTGTTGCCGCCGTCCATTGATTTTGTGTTGCGACAGCGCTCAGGACAGCTGCTGGTTCTGATATTGTCTGATGATAACCGTCTGCTGTCTGCGTGTATTCTCCTCTGTTAGTAGCTAAAATATGCTTAATATATAGTGGTGGTGTAGGCAAAAAAAAAAAATATGCGCCGAAGATGAAATTGTTGTTACATCCCGATCCACACGAAGACTTGAATTATCAGATTTTTTTATGACGTTGGTATCATCTTCGCGAATTGCAATCGTATTCTTTAGCTGAGGTTTTTTTAGGTTTTAATGTGTGTTTTTTTTTTTCATCGGAAATAGTAATCCAAATTCGATCGCTAAATATTCCTGCTACATATGTATGTATGTATGTATGTATGTATGTATGTATGTATGTATGTGTGTATGTATGTATGTATGTATGTAGGTAGGTAGGTAGGTAGGTAGGTAGGTTGGTAGGTAGGTAGGTAGGTAGGTATATGCAAGTGAACCTTTACATACGTGTAATTCTGTGTTAGACGTATATAAAAAACGCGAGAACAAAAGCTATATATCCAATCGTTCCTTTTCATTTTACTTCATATATTCTCGTTAATTTTCACCATATGAGCTTATAATCTCATTCCATCTCTTCAAAAGGACTTCTTTTGGTGTCTTCCAGATTTTACGAATCAATGGCCAACCTTGAGCAGAAGTTCTCAGTGGATACAAGTTTGTAGTATCTTGTTGATATACGTACCTTCCAATAGTCAATGACTTAGCAAGGCGACCACATATCAAAACAGGTAAAGCGTCAAGTTCCTCTGAATTCAATTTGATCTCCGAAAAGTAACCAGCTAAAATGTGACCACCAACATCTAATGAATCAATGATTTTGCTCTCCAGTGAGATGTAAGCAATAGAAATTGCAACATCATGAACTATGTACGAGTATCTTGTGTGACCAAAATCGATAATACCAGACACGCCGTACGGTGACGAAGGTATTTTTCCAGCCGTATCATTAATGTTCACCGAACAAAGTTTTTCGTTGCAATGCAGTGACTCGACTTCCTCATGTTTCTTTCTAACTATGATATTCATATGACTGTAGTCACCATGGGTATGACCTGCAACGTTATAAATGTGAAAAATTGTCCGATTGAAATGAAATACAGACCAATGCTGGGATTAAATCGTTGAGTAACACACAATTCCACTCACACACACACACACACACACACACACACACACACACACACACACACACATAGGAAGTAATGTTTATCGCCACATCAATACGGCTGTTCGGCGTTACACCGTTTTTCACCCCAGGAAGAGCCTCATCCGGCTGGTTATCGATGCAATCTGCACCTGGTATATATTGCAAGCAGGGGAGCGAACACCTACCGTCTTCTAGCATACGACGGGATCACCAGACCGAACAGTTTCAGGCTATCTGTGCCTATCGTCAGTGGTGAACACTCGGCCGCTAGAGACAGCAAGAATTTGTTCCAGGTGACAATATATAGAAAATCAAGCGACAATCAGTCACTGATCTTGCAACAAGCAAAGCAGTTAGTTACAAAATCTCTATAAGAGATGAAAGTAGTAACTATACTGAAAAGTAATGCTTCTCGCCTCATTAATATGGCTGTTCTATATACAGCGAGAGAATTAAGGATGTTGAAGTGGATGGCTACAAGTATCTGGGTACTTTGGAGTACAAAAAAATCAAGGTCAAAATTAAATGCAAGTACACATGGTACAGAATATTAAAACAAAAGAAATTAAATATAAATATACATGGCATAGATGGCATTCTGTGATAGAGAAGGACTCCAAGGACCAGTTGAGGAACCTAACTATCTTGCAGAGACGTTCGGTTCAGTCGGCTTCTGGTCCTGAAAAAACGAGTTGAAATTTTCAGCCATGCTCGAGATGTAGTTGATGGTGGCTGCATTGCGTCACAAAGGTGATAACGAATCAATGTCACTGATTCCTCTTGCTTTCACCCTTATATTGTGCTATGTCTATTTTGGAGCATGAACTAATGACCAGGTGTGGTGCACTAACTTGGCTTGTCTCACCTCACCTTTGGTATTGAAGACCAGCCAGGTATTTCGATCAGAAGAGAACGCATTACCATGCTCATCTGTCAGGACTTAGTTGCTCTTTTGAAAGAACATTGAATACCCTTCTGCATTTCCTGAAACAGACGCCTATCACTTTTCACCCTAGTCTTAGTCCTTAGTTACATTTTTTCAGGCAAGGAGCTACTGTCTTTTATAACACACTGCTTCCACGCTTCTTCTTCAAGTGGAATTCGATTTTTGTTAAAAAATTCTCTGTATCCAGTGATACCCGAAAAATGCTTCCATTGCCTCTAACGTTCTCACTCCAACATACAAACATTCAAGTAATCTTTGAAATGCTTCCGTATGCAGTCGACTCGCATCTCCCATATTCTTTACTGAGAACAAGAAGAGCATCCACAAGAAGGTATTTCTATTATGATTTGGGAAAATACCCTAATTTTTTAATAAGTCGAAATCAAATTTTTAATTATAGAGGCATTTTAGAGAGTCAGTTTTTGATATTGTTAGAGTTTCAACTTGGAAGTTACCTTTCTGATATTTTGAGATATTTGGAAGAATTTCCTTTTTGAAAGTTTCAATGACCTCTTCGACTAGCATTCGATCGTTTTCAATTTCGATAAACTCTAGGTATTTAGTCAGTATAGGTAGTTTCTCCAGATTCCAAATAACTTGAGGTCTATTTTGGAAAAACGGATGAGAGAAATTCTGCAATAAAAGAAAGAGAAATATATCTAGTTACATGACAGATATATTGTAGAAGACAAAAAATTTGGTTTGAGATACTTGCTCTTTTCTAAAAGAGTTATAGCATACTTGGTTGTTACAAAACAAATCTTTTGGTTGAACAGTGGAGATTTTGTATCCTATCAAAAATCCTGTAAAATCGTTTTTTAAATACGTGTATAGGAAGTTACAATTCACTACTGAAAGAAGTGGAAATATAGAGTAATTGATGAATGTTTCTTTAACAGCTATAACTGAACTTCATTTCTCACGTGATCAAAAGCCTAATATAGGCAGGTTGTCAGTGAACAGTTATATCTCAAGCATGATCTCCACAGAACATCTCTACAGAAATACAGCCTTCAGCAATAAAGATTACTAACAGCATAAAATAGTTTCTCAGAATTTCCGGCCACAAGTTTTCAATAAGCAGGATCGTACAGTAGATTAATAAAAGAAGAAACTAGCAGCAACACATAATCTCTATTCTAAATTGGATATTCGTGTTTGCTGAGAAATTAACCAGTTAGCTTGCTTGAAATGCTATAAGGCTCGGTGTGGGCAGAATTCGTTGGGTAAACGATTTGATAGGTGCAGTGACGACGATAGTTTGATGAAGGCTAAGCTTGAAGATCAAAAGTGTTCGAGGGGAATATATATCGATCAGAAATGCCAGTAGGTTATGATATTAACAGTTTCAGAGCGTTCGGAATTGTAAAATATCCGGTTTCTATTATAGTAGCGTGGGCATGGAAGGAGTGGAGAAAACATAAGTATTAAAGTCACTAAGAACGATTACTTTCGAATATATTGTGAAATAAGTCTTCAATACAGGACGTGACGTGCATATACTACCTGACTGAGTGAAGCTGGAATACAGACTATAGCAGGGTAGTATTCCTTTTTTTAAGATGGTGGCGTGGATAGTTGATTACAGTTTCAAGTAAGCTGACAGACCACGAAGAAACTTTCAGGGAAATGTGCATCTCTGAGAAATAGAATTTTACTCACCTGTAATAACTTACTCATACGACCAAGTAGCTTTCCAACATTATATAACAGAGATGGAACCAGAGGTACTGAACTTAAAATTACTCCAGGAACGAAGGTCAAGAGAATAATCATATGACAATTCTTTTCTGAATCGGAGTCGTCCGTATCTAAAACATTAAAAAACTTCATGTTTATCCATAAATACATAAAAAATAACAGTTCTTCATGTTTATCCATAAATACATAGAAAATAACAGTTCTTCAAAACGCACATGCGCATATCAACACAGCTAAACATACATACAAATTTCCCGTATGCATGTACACATTCACATATAAAGGAAATGGACCTCCGTCAATTTCGACGATAAATATTCAGTTGTTCGATCAAATGAAAAACTTTGCATTAGCATGTGAAGTAGTTGACTATTCTACAAACACTTGTACCCTTGATATAATCATCAGACAGATTCGGTATGACACAGCATGTTACAAGGCTCAGTCTTTGAATTAAAGGTACAACTGATTCAATGGGCTTCTATACAGTTTCCGTCTACCCAGTTTCACTCACAAGGTTTGTGGTGAACCGAAGCTATGATAAAAGACATTTGTCCAAGATGTAGTGCAGTGGCATCGAACACGGGAACTCGTCATTTACGAAGAGAACTTCTTAACCACTTGGCTTGTCTATGAATTTTCAGACTGACCAAATGATTACATAGTGTAGTCTCAGTCGAGATTACATAATGAAATCATTTGTGTGTTAAATGGAGAGGTTAAGGTGAATGTATAACTAATTAATTCGCTCTAATTAATTTATTGATATTTATTATATCGAGCCACGAGAAAGAAAAATCTCAAGTCGATATTCCAGAAATTTGAAACCAGAACAATACGACACAAAGAATCCAAGTTGTATCAAGTCTCTACTAATTCTACCAACCTAAAAAGCAAATAGTATTTTCACAAGTTTAAAAAACAAAGGAATTTCTTGT
>NC_142929.1:41978385-41983385 GCF_046866305.1 Octopus bimaculoides | reverse complement strand
GAAAAGGCCAAGGAATGTGGAAATCACATGATCTGACAATATCAAATGGCGCTCTTAAACACTACAGCCAAATACTAGGAAAACTAAAAGTATCAAAGCAACAAAAAAATTCTTCTCGTGAGTATTGCAAACATCCTAAGAAAAATACTGTCAACCTGAGAATATCTGACTCACTTAATACTCTTTCAGAATCGAAGATATTACAAATTTAACAGAATCCTAGTTCTCAGATTCTGTTCTCATTACAAATCATAAATAATACTTAGAGTAAAACAACCAACATTAACGAGGCTTTCAAGGGAAATTTGCAATGTAGGCCAAGATTACTTTCACCCACTCTCACCCAGAGGTCAACGAATGCCTTGTGAGGGAATTTGGTGAACATAAACTGGGTGCATGCCCATCGCACGTGTGTGTGTGTGAGAGAGAAAGAGAGGGGGCAAGAGAAGGGCGAGAGAGAGGAGAGAGCAAGTGGAGAGAGAGAGGGAGAGAGAGAGAGAAAGAGTGAGACTTGCAACTGCTCTATAAAACAAAGTAACAGCAGCGAAAATAATGATAATCCTTTCGGCAGAATTTGAACTTAGAACGCAAAGACGGGCGTAACGCCGCTAAGCATTTGCCGGCGTGCAAATGATTCTACCAGCCTGCTGCCTTTTCGATCATATTGATATTGGTTTCAAATTTTGGTACAAGGCCGGCAGTTTCAGGAGAGTGGGTAAGACGATTACATCGATCCCGGTGCTGTACTGGTATTTATTTTATCGATTCCGAGAGGATGAAAGGCAAAGTTGACCTCGGCGAAATCTGAACGCAGAATGTATAGACGGACGAAATGCCGCTAAGCATTTCGTCCGGCGTGCTGACGAATCTGCCCGCGCGCCGCCTTAGAAATAATAATAATAATAATAATAATAATAATAATAATAATAATCTTTTCTACTATAAGCACAGGGCCCGAAATTTGGGGGTGGGGGATAGTCGATTACATCGACCCCAGTACTCAACTGATACTTATTTCATCGACCCCGAAAGGACACGTGTCAGTTTGTTTGTGTTCCCGCAACTTAGCCGCCGGGGTCGAATTTGCCTTTTATCCTTTCGGAGTCGAGGAAATAAGTATTAGTTCAGTAATGGAATCGGTGTAATTGACTAAACCCCTACCCTGAAACTGCTGGCCTTGTGCCAACATTTGAAATCAAACCAATACTTCAATGCGTCTAGGCGGCCCCTCCAACGTTTTTTTTTTTTTTTTTGAGTATCGTGACACATTATAGCACAATGACAATGCAGGGACAGTAAGTAATGCATCAAATGCATACGATGCAATTATATATCATTACAATAACACGAATTACATCGACACATGCAAACATCCTTATACATATATTAGTAACATCACCACTAGATATCTGTATTCAGCTGTCTAATAGATGTGTGGGAAAATAAAAACTGTCCTTGAACTTATTTGTCTGGGCTGCAGTGTATTTGCAGCGCCTAACACTCTAAAAAATGATATTGTGCATATGTATTTAACAGCTGGCGTTTCAATGGCTGTTATCTTAGGTGATAGAACCTTCAGACAATGACCTGTTTGATCTCTTCCAGAGAACGAAGTGGAAGACCAGTTACTTTAAGAGATGTTTTTAAAAGCCTTTCCCCCTTCTTTCTTGTCTGTTGTGGAATATTTGCTGCAGTCGTAGCAAGTCTCCTGAACATTACTATTTTGAGTGCTACAACTCATTGGGCCGGTTACCCGGTTTCCATGGCGTATAAGTGGCCGAGATCAGAACATTTCTTTTGAACAGGACGCCGATCTGTCACAGAGTTACTCATTTACAGCTGAGTGGACTGAAGCAACGTGAAATAAAGTGTTTTGCTCAAGAACACAACGCACCACTCGGTCCGGGAATCCAAACGACGATCTTGCAGTCGTGAGTGCAATACCTTAACCACATTGCCATGCGCCTTCACCTACTGCAGTGCAGCAGCAAGAGTCTTTCAGCTGTGCGCTAGAAAATTGTTCGTTATTCGAAAGAATAGTTTCTTTAGTTAAATAGACACAACTTGCGGTCCGGGGATGGAAACCACGTTCTTGCGATCGTATGAGCAACTCCCTAATCTTTAGGCCACGCTCGTCTCTATACTGTAGTGCAACAATTTTTCAGTTGTCCCCTGGTAAAATTGATGGTTACCCAAAACAAAAGTGAATCGAAACCACATACGTGTGATAATGTGCGTAACACTTTCACATGCTACCGTGCAGCAACAAGTATCTTTCAGCTGTGCAACCCCTCATCGAATATATATATATATATATATACATATATATATATATATATATATATATATATATATATATATATATATATATATATATATAGAGAGAGAGAGAGAGAGAGAGAGAGAGAGAGAGAGAGATACTAGGAGAGATACCCGGCGTTGCCCGTGTTACATGCTATTGGAGAATTAAACTTTTCTGTTATATTTTCTCTCATGAACTGTGCGTGTGTGTGTGTGTGTGTGTGTGTGTGTGTGTGTGTGTGTGTGTGTGTGTGTGTGTGTGTGTGTGTGTGTGCGTGTGTGTGTGGCAGGTGTATATATATATATATATATATATATATATATATATATATATATATATATATATATCTTTAAAGTTTTTCAGCTTTAAAGCTGTGGGAACCACCATTGTTTATATATATATATATATATATATATATATATATATATAATTTTTTTGCTTTTCACAACTTACCTGAAGATTCTGTGTGCCTACAGATGAAACTTAGAGTAGCAACAGACTGACTCGAACAAAATAAAATATTTATCTCCTCCATGGTACTGAGTACTTTTTTCTCTGACAGTTAATAATAAACGTGTACACACACATACACACACGCACACACACACACACACGCACACACACACGCGCACACACACACACACACACACACACACACACACATATGGTAAAAAAAGTGACATGTGTGAAGAAAAAGATGTTATTTCTTATATTGGCCTCAGGCGACAGATGTGCTGAGTGCCGATGTGTAGCGAGCGTTTAAGTTTACTATCCATCCCCACATCGGAAAAATACAACATACGGCACACCAAAAGTGCCGCCCTTAGCGTGCATACCTATTGTCGACTGCCTTTCACGCCCCTTTTAGCGATGCTGGCGGAAGTGAGGTTAGGAACAGTGGATTAAAAATCAAATCAGAAATTTTGTAGACTCATGAGTAAACATCTTCTGTCGGTGTTTTGCGGGATACTTGTGTTAAGTGTGGGCAACAGGTGTGTCAAACTTAGTCTGCATGTGTGCTGCGTGCATTTTGAGATTTCTAGAAAAATTGTAAGACATTTAGAAAACTTGAGTGGTGTTTCGTTTTTGTATTTGGTTTGCAAGATTTTTTTAATGTGAATTCGTGCGTTAAAACAGGTTTTGCTGTATTTCAGGTGTGTCATTATGCATACACGCACAGGTTTTATTTCATTTTTATCATCACCATCATCATCATCATCATCATCATCATCATCATCATCATCATCATCATCATCATCATCATCGTCGTCGTCGTCGTCGCCGATGTCGTCATCAACATCATCATTATTAAGTAATCAAATAGAGTCGAAGTAGAGAAAGCATGTCATTAATTAATTCGGTCACCAATGCCGACAAAAGGACTCTGACCTAGTTGATCCATTGACAAAACGATTAAAATTGATTGTTTCAATTGTTAACTAGTTGACAAATATTTATAGAAGAATTGGTGTTTATTCTATGTATCATACCTGTATATTACTTTGTGGCAAAGTACAATGTACACACCCATCTCTGCTTTAAAACAAGTTTATTAGTCATTTTTTTTTAAATACAATAAAATTTATTAAAAGTCGATGATGTACTGTAACACTTTTGATGCATTTTTCAGTGGATCATGGGTCGAAAACGTCGAAAATCGTTTTTCAAAATCCCACAAGATTTTGCAATTTTCATTCTCGGTGACTTCTTCTGGGGGGTTTGCTCATTCTATGTCTTTGCTCTTTGTAGGCTGTGATTTCTACAAATTTTCCAACGGATCATTCTTGCCACATTGTCATGTCGTCTTTTGTATTCGCGTTGTGCCAGTTTCGTGTATTCGCTAACGATGTGCCATACTCTCTCACCACATATTCTGCATTTGTCGTTGTCGGTAGTGTTGTCTATACTGCACTTCACATAGTTGGTCCTTAACGCTTGTTCTTGGGCTGCGCATATGAATACTTCTGTCTCTATCTTCAGGTCACTCCTCCTCGTCCATAGCCACCGGTCTTCTGTATCTGTCTTAGCGTTTGTATTTCTTGCAAACTGGCCGTAAATTTTTTTTCCTTCCATGCTGATTCTTTTTTTTTTTTTTTGTGTGTGTTCTTTTCCTCTTTAAATTTTTCTTTCTTAATACAACTCTCAGTTTTATTGACGCCGGCCTCCTTCGCATGTTTCAACAATGGTTCACGACATTTTTTACATACCACCCTAAGCTGTTTTCCTCCGTTTCGATACAATCCTGGCAACTGATCAAACCTCTCCCACCCTTTTTTCTGGACAAGTACTGCCTATCGGTGTCATTCCTAAGGTAGAAGGCTCCATGCATTGTCAACATTTTTCTTGTCTCCGTATCCATTTTCATCAGTTCTTTATTATTATTATTATTATTATTATTATTATTATTATTATTATTATTATTATTATTATTATTATTATTATTATCATCATCATTATTATGGCGCATGGCTTAGTGGCTAGGGTATTCCACTTACGCTTGTGAGATTGTGGTTTCGATTCCCAAACCGGGCGTTGAAGTTGTGCTCTTGAGCAAAACACTTCATTTCACGTTGCTCTGCGATCATTTCGTCATCTGACATGAGGCACATCGTGCACCTGTACAGGTAATGTCAATTTGGTGGAGGGAGTGACCTTATGTGATCACAAAACATTTGATTACTATAAACAAATTATCTGT
>NC_142929.1:41973385-41975885 GCF_046866305.1 Octopus bimaculoides | reverse complement strand
TGTGATTAAAGAAACGGCAAAGACTGAAAGACTTTCAAATGACTAACATTCAAGTATAAGTATATATATATTTATATAATAGACTCGTAACACCATACCTTCCCCTCTCTAATTCTTTGAGACTATGTAATCTGAGTAAGTTTGCTCTATTATATATAATTATGAGTGTGTGGGCATATATATGTATGCGTGTGTGTGTGTATATATATATATATATATATATATATATATATATATATATATATATATATATATATATACATACATATATATATATATATATATATATATATATATATATATATATATATATATATATATATATATATATATATATATATATATATATATATATATATATATATATATATATATACGTAGGTGTGTATAAATGTGTGTACGGGTATTTTATGTACGTAATATTTTCTGTCAAGTGTTTGTAGGGAATGAACAGGTGGTAAAATTTAGAACCTTTTGTACGTTTCCCACTAAGTCTGTTCGTTAATGTCACATGACAGTATATTTTGCGCCTAAAATGAAGGCCGACCCGGTTGAGTGAACATGTTTAGTTACAATCAAGGCACTCTAGATTTATTCTGCCAGGTGGGAGAATGGACAGGAGTCGTTTGTAAGTAGTCCAATTTAGGTTTTTAGCTGTGTAGGTTCCTCATCTTAAGTGACAGAATGAATTTTCTGTGTGAATAGTTATTTGTGCATGTATTCTGTTAAAGTTTGTTAATTTTTGGTTTGTACTTTTGTATGAAAGTATTTTCTTTGTTTACCCGTGCTTCTTCTGTGATATTCACTGAACACAGCTAGGTGGGAAGACCTGGAATTTGGGGGACTTATTTTTTGTACGTATATCTGTGTCCACGCAGTGGAATCTGTCTAGTACTTGGGTCTCGTATTTGTTGTCGGTGAATGGTCAGTCTATTTTTTGGAGTAAACTTTGTTTGACCTAAGTAATCTTCATTACATCCTTAAACAACATGTGAAATTATTTATAAGGTAAAAATCTTTCCTGATTTAAATTTGTATGTTGTATCTTCAATAAGGTTGATGCAAGTCCCGCAATTGGGGCGGCCACACATGTTTACTACTGGTGTGGGAATTGCGGAAGGTAATTTAGAAGTGGTGAGGAATTTTCGGAGGGACTTAGACAGTTTTTTACTTTTGATTATTTTGTTTATTTGGAATGTTTGTTTCTTGAGTCTTCTCTTAGTAGTGGAATGTTCTGGTGGATAATATTGTAAGCTTCTGTGTTTTTTGGGTTGTGTGTTGTAATAAAGGGTAGAGTATTGAATGTATCGGGAACGATTTTCGTTTTTCGTAGTTCTTCGATATTTATTGCTTTGGCCCTTTCTATTCCGTTGTCTATTAACATTAATGGATATTGTCTTTTAAGTAGTATTTGTTTTAGTTCCCGGAGTCTTCTATTGCGAGTTTCAGGGTTTGAGACAATTGTGCAACTTCTTACTAGATTACATGCAATATTATTCTTCGTGTGTTTAGGATGGAATGAGGAGACCACTAAGTATTGTTTAGAATCTGTTTGTTTGTAGTGAATGTCTGTTTCAATGTTTTATCTCTTTTGATGATTAGTATGTCCAGAAATGGTAGTTGAGTTTTACTGTATTCCATGGTGAAGTTGATATTATTGTTTATGCTGTTGATTAGGTTTTTGAAATCTATAAGTTGTTCAAATGTGTGCGTCCATAGGAAAACATTTCCAGTTTTCTTGTAGATATTTGTAGAACTTAATGCAATATTTTAATTTAGATTGTTCATATATCTGGACCGCCATGTATACCATAACTAGATTGGTGTAAGTCGGAGCAACTTTTGTACCCATCACGGTTCTAGACATTTGTAAATATTGCCATCGAAGTCAAAAAAGTTGTTTACGGGGTTGAACTTTAATACTCAGTGATGAAACCTTTTTCAATTCTGTCTGGAATTCATGATGGAATTTCTCAGGCCAGAAATTTATTGCCTCTAGTCCATATCGGTGTGGGATTGTGGTATAGAGATTTACCACATCAAAAGATACAATAGTGGTATCATTGTTTATGGATTTTGGGAGGTTGTTTAACAGGTCCAGGTTGTCCCTTACAAGACTTGGTAAATATTTTTAAATAGGTTTCAGTAATATATCTAAAAAGATGCTGACTTTGTGTGTTCTACAGTTCGGACCTTCTACGATTCGTCTAAATTTAAAGGTCGGTGAGATATTGTATGTTTATACTACTTGAATTTGGTTCTTTACATGCATTCTTAATAGCTTGATTCTTATGGATTTTCAGTAGGCTGTAGAAGTAGCTAGTCTTGCAATCAAAATGGATTAGGTAGTCACATTCATTGTTTGTTAAACTTTTTTGATGTCTGTGAATGAGTGTGTTCAGTTTAGTCATTATCTTTGATTTTGGTAATTGTTTACCTTTTGTAGTAAGTCGTATCTTGTAATATAGACAGCATATCTCTTTTGTAGAGTTCAGTATCC
>NC_142929.1:41890885-41965885 GCF_046866305.1 Octopus bimaculoides | reverse complement strand
CTCAAAAGAGTGTGTGACCATTATGTTTGGAGGTAATTGTGCAGAAGTTTTAAATTAAAGACATTGCTTGTGTATCATGCACACAACTTCTGTGCCCTGAAGAACATACCCAAGGCATCTCTCCCTGTTATATGGATGGCTAATTCAAAAGCATGGGTTACTGTTGTGGTTTTTGAAGATTGGTTCTTCCATCATTTTATTCCAGCAGCAGAGAAGTACTGTAAGGTGTTACTTATCTTAGATTGTGCTCCTGGCCACCCGCAAAACATCGTAGATTTTGATCCCGACGTTACCGTCGTATATCTCGCTCCGAAAACCACGTCTCTTCTGTAGCCAAATGAATCAGGGAATAATTGCTATCTTCGGGCGTTACTATATGAAGCGTACACTGCGGCAAGCAATAGCTGCAACTGATCTTGAGTCCATCACACTTCGTGACTTTTGGAAAAGATACGATGTTTACAAGGCTGTACAGAACATAGCAGCAGCATGGAATGATGTACAGAGCACGGCTATGAATGGAATACGGAAGAAGCTCTGCCCACAATTCGTGAATGATTTTAAGGGGTTTGATAATGTTGCCATCAACAAAACGTTGGTAACTACGAGCAAAGAACTGGAAATGGATTTGGAGGAGGAGGGGGATTTCACAGATTTATTTGAAAAAGATAAGCAGCCCCTGACGAACGAGGATTTGATAGAGTTTCACAAGCAGCAAAATAAAGAAGAGCAAGTCGAACCTGAGCCACATTACTTTACCATAAAGAAATTGCAGCAAGCATTTACATATATCGAAAAAAAACTCTTTCTATCTTCGAGGATATGGATCTAAATGCTCAACGCTTTTCCAAGATTATAGGGGCTTGTCACGAAGCTTCTGCTCCTTATAATGTAATCCTTGAGGAAAAGAAGACAATTCAAGGAACTCTCAACCGGTTTTTTAAGCGCATCGAACAAGAACATCCAGAGTCAGCTGATGATGTTGACGATCCACAGCCATCTACATCCGTAATGTAAACCAACAAATTGTATGTTCGTATTGGTAAATTTAAAATAATTCAGTTCTTTTTACTATTGCAAAAAATAATAATTACTCAATTTGTTTTCAAGCTTAAAAAAGGCTTTTATTTTTACCATGTCTTATGACAAACCGCATTCATAAATAAAGCATCCGCGATGTACGGCAAACACCGCCAAATTGTATTCGTAAATTTAGATAACATTTTTTTTTTTTTACTGTACTGTATTAAAAAATAGAAATTATTTGTTTGTAAGCTTAAGATAGGTTTTTACTAACCATGAATTATTGAAAATGCATTCATAAATAAAGTACAGAACTGGGAATGGTTATTATCGGTTTAGCCTAGAGAAAGTTAATTCGACTTAAGTTGTGAATCCTGGAACCAATTAACGACGTAGGGTGAGGTATGCCTGTATGTGTGTGTGTGTATATATATATATATATATATATATATATATATATATATATATATATATATATATATATATATATATATATATATATATGTATGTATGTATGTATGTGTGTATATATATATATATATATGTTTGTGCGTGTGTGTGTGTGTGTGTGTATACATACATACATACATACATACATACATACTTTATTATTAAAGCTGCAAAAACATCACAAAAGTCACAAAAAAAACTACTAAAGTTTCATGTTCTCGTTCGTCGGACAGTTTTGATATATAAGAGAGACTTAATAATATTAATATTTCTCCATATATATATATATATATCGTTTTTAGAAAAACATAAATCCGGAGAAGAAGCACACTCTAAGAAGTTTATCATTTTTAAATTGATAATTTAGAATATTTTGTTTTTATTCAGAAATAGAGAGAAAGAGTGGGGGGGGGGCGCGTGTGTGCGTGTGCGTGTGTGTGTGTGTGTGTGTGTGTGTGTGTGTGTGTAATAATTATACCACAACAGAAAGAACTGCTTACCAAGGAAGGCAACAGACTAAAAAATTTCTCTATTTATAATACACAACTTGAACTCATCACAGAAAACTTGTGCAAAATCTGTGGCCCTACCTTACTTTCGCTTCTCTTCAGTTCTCAAAAATACGGTATTATCTGGTCATTAATTACAATCGTAAAGTGATTGCCATCAGTAACAGCAACAGTCACGTTCTGACGCCCTGACTTTCGTGCGTATTAGTTTTCAATTCTTATATTATGACAGTTTTGTTATCTTTATCTTGCACGGGTGGTTGAGGCGTATTAAAATTTAGAGCAGAGTTAGCTAAGTTTTGTAGCAGTAGTTCACATAGTCGGCGATACCGCCCTTTCTGAGTGGTGGGGTGGGAAACTTCGTGAGGGGCGTTGAAGAAAAATGAGATGACAACCGGTTGAACGAAAAAAGAGTGATTGATAGATGATAACCTTCATTATATTTTTCAATGATGCAACTCGGGATTAGAAAATAGTTTTTAAAAATCAACCTGAAAAAAGTTTCTTGTTTTCCTAAAACAAGAACAAAGGACAAAAATGAATAAGTAAGAAAAACAAAAGAAGCTTACTGATGAAGCTGATCATAATGTTTCCAAGAGAATTCCCTGGAAACACGAAACATATGGCACTGAACAAAAACAACATCAACAGCACGACAACGACGGCAAGAACACCAGCGACAACAAAATGAAAAATACATATATATATATATATATACATACACACACACGTCTGTGTGTGTGTGTGTACGTAGTACCTATACACGCACACGCGCACGCAGGTACATACGTATGTATGTATGTATGTATGTATGTATGTATGTATACATGTATACATGCATATATGTATGTATAAGGATGTGATTACCCTTGTTTTAAAGCTGAACCAGACGACAGTCTCCAATACCAAATACGTTTGTGTGTGTATATATATATGCGTGTATATATACGTGTGTGTGTGTGTGCGTGCGCGCGCATATGTGTATAGATTAGAGTGAAACTTAGAAGAGGTGCTTAGGAAAGGCATCGCAACCGACGCGCTGGCGGCAAGATTGGCCCAGGACCAATTCTTCAACGCTAAGCATCAATGGTGCATTGTTAGAATTAAGGTGCGTGCTCTAAGAAACGAGGGAACGAAAGTTGCTTGATGGGCCCATGTGGCAGAGGTGCAACGTGACAACAAAGCCATGATTTGGTCTTTGGTAGACCAAAATGGGCGCACAGTACTGCGCATTTCAGCAGCTCTTCGCTCAACTGTTTGGGACGAGTGGTAAACCTGATGGCAGGATGGACTTCAGTGCCTACCACGACGGTATGCTACCACACTCGACAAAGGTGGGCGTGAGGGGCAGGAATGCGGATAACAGCCACGGAAATTCGAGATGCGATGATGAGCTGCATGGGGACCAAATCACCTGGTTTGAATGGTCTGTCCTACGAGATTTACCTTTATATGCTAGATTTGATTGGCAGCCTCTAAGCAGATATCTATCGCAACTGGCAGCAGAACGAGAGAATTACTTGTTCTGTAAGTCGAAGAGCAGTGACATTGGTGAGGAAGAACCCAAACAAGGGGGATCAAATAGAAAGTTTTAGGCCCATACCGCTGCTGAACGCAGACTTCAAAATTTTGGCTAAAGTGTTAGCAAAAAGATTGGCGCTTATCGTCGAGGAACTGGTTTGTGATGCGCAAACATACGCAATCTCAAGCAGACCCATTCGCCACAACCTCCACCTCATGTGACAATTTGGATCAATCTAAAGCTTTCGATAGGGTCGACCATTAATACTTGGTGACCATTCTCACAGCAACTACTTTCGGTCCCATTTTCTATGACTCGATCGCTGCAATGTACAGCGATATTTGCTCGGTAATTCGGATGAATGGTTACCTATCGGAACAATTCAGCATCATGTGTTCGGGTCCGTGTATCCCCACTCGACAACTTGACAATCAGTGTTCATTTTATTACGTCTCTGCAACTTAACATTTCGGCAAAAGAGAACAATATAATAGAATGATAGAATAAGTGTCAGATTAGTTGACAAAACTCTTCAAGGAGGTGTCCCAGCAAGGCCGCAGTTCAATGACTGAAACAAGTAGAAGATAAAAAGATGCAATCACTTCAAAGTATCCTTCAACACTGCAAGCAAAGCCCAAATGATTTTATCATAGGTCCAATTATCAGAATTGATCCATTGGATAATAATAATAATAATAATAATAATAATAATAATAATAATAATAATAATAATAATAATAATAATAATAATAATAATATGTGGCGATGGACAAGAAACAATAAATCATATTATATCTGGCTGCCCAGTCCTGGCTAAGAAGGAATATATTCACAGACACGACAGAGCTGGGACCTATATACAATGGAAGCTATGCCAACACTATGGAATAACAACAGAAAAAAGATGGTATAAACACACGCCAGAAAAGGTCACAGAAAATGAGAAAGCAACCATACTCTGGGATATGCCAATACACACAAATAGAGAAATTAAGGCAAATAGACCAGATATAGTTGTCAAAGATCATGAAGGAAAAAAATGCTTTCTAATTGATGTATCAATACCAGCAGATGACAACGTTTCCCTAAAAGAAATGGAGAAACTTTCAAAATACAAAGACCTGGAAATAGAGGTAACTCGAATGTGGAATCTAAAAACAGAAACAATTCCTATCATAGTAGGTGCCTTAGGTATAAAAAAAAATATTCAGACAAATACATAACAAAAACACCAAGACTTACACATATATATAACATACAGAAAATTGCACTACTGGGCACTGCACACATCCTACGCAAAACACTTTCAATACAGTAACCATAAGAGCATCACAGCCAAACCACAGCACATACCCAAGGCACAGAGCTGCGCTCGGTAGTGAAGTGAAAGCACGTTATAAAAATAAAACTACTGAACAATAATAATAATAATAATAATAATAATAATAATAATAATAATAATAATAATAATAATAATAAATACTCAAGACAGAGATGAATGCAAGAAACAGGATCGAAGCGATCAATGCTTTAGCCATACCAGTCGTGACTTACAGTTTCAATATCATTAACTGGTTAATTACTGAAATACGTAATCTTGACAGAAAAATACGAAAACTGTTGACAGTGAATAGAATGCAGATCGACTTTATCTGCCAAGAAAAAAGGGAGGCCGTGGACGTTTACAACTGGCATTAACAATGAAGATTGCCACAATCGGCCTGGACACCTACCGGAAAGACTCTAGGATGGTCATTTGCCAAATAAACACACGCACTGTATATCCGTTCTCCAATCGTTTATTATTGTTCTTACTTTATCTTATGTACATTGTCAGGAAATCTTTTGTCACACATCTGTGACCTCTCCAGAAACATGCATGATGATGCATCCCAGAGCATCCGTAATATATATCTTAAAACTATACTTCAAGCTAGCGGATTTGATTTCGTTTTGGGAGTAACACCAGAACGCGACATTAAAAAGTCATAATCACTGCGAAATACGTACCTGTGGCATTCGTGATCACTTGTGGGGCTGAAACATATTGTGTTCATTTTTTTAATGCTATACGTTTTTAAAGGGATTTTGTTTCGACGAAATCCCCCAACGTTTAAGCAGGAGTACAGATAATGCTTTTACCCAAGAGCTGCTTCTATTGCATAATTCCAATTTATTATGTAAAATGATTTTTAAAAAGTTTCGTACTTCATGGTTTCTGCCAAATATTTAAATACATACACCGTTCTTTCACATTTTTCGACCCTTTTGTATTGCTGAATGTTTAAATTATTTCAACATATTTTCGTAACACTGCAAACAACAACCTTGAGATATAAGCTATTTACAGAGGCGACGAGCTGGCAGAATCGTTAGTACGTCGAACGAAGTGCATGCGGCATTTCTTTCGACTCTTTACTGTCTGAGTTCAAATTCTACCGAGGTCGACTTTGTCATTCGTACTTTTGAGATTCATAAAATAAGCACCAGTTGAACTTAGGGTCGACGTAATCAACTAGCCTCCCCTCCCTAAAATTCCAGGCCTTATACCAATCGTAAATAGAATTATTAAAGGCGGCGAGCTAGCAGAAACGTCAGCACGCCGGGCGAAATGCTTAACGGTATTTCGTCTGCCGCTACGTTCTATGTTCAAATTCCGCCGAGGTCGACTTTGCCTTTCATCCTTTCGGGGTCGATAAATTAAGTACCAGTTACGCACTGGGGCGGATGTAATCGACTTAATCACTTTGTCTGTCCTTGTTTGTCCCCTCTATGTTTAGCCCCTTGTGGGCAATAAAGAAATAAGAAACGTTAGCACGCGGGGCGAAATGCTTAGCGGTATTTCGTCTGCCGCTACGTTCTGAGTTCAAATTCCGCCGAGGTCGACTTTGCCTTTTATCCTTTCGGGGTCGATTAAATAAGTACCAGTTACGCACTAAGGTCGATATAATTGACTTAATCCGTTTGTCTGTCCTGGTTTGTCTCCTCTGTGTGTAGCGCCTTGTGGGCAGTAAAGAAATAAGAATCGTTAGCATGCCGACAAAATGTTTTGCAGCATTTCTTCCAGTTTGACATTCTGGAGTAAAATCTCACCGAAGTTGACTTTGCCTTTCATTCTTTTGAGGTTGATAAAATAAGCACCAGTGGAGCACTGGAGCCAATATAATCAACTAAGCCCCACCCGCTAAAATTTCATGCCTTGTGCCCTTAATAGAAACAAAAAGCTGAGCACTGGGTTGATGTAATCGCTCTACTTACTCTCCCTAAAAAGTTGCTGGTCTTGTTCAAAATTTTAAACCATATGAGCTATTTATATCCACTCATGTGACTGTTCAGCTCAACAATTTGAACTCAGAGCGTAAAGACGAATGAAATGCTGCTAACCATTTTGTCCGGAGTGCTATCGATGCAGCCAGCTCACTGCCTTGAAAGTTAGTATCATATTAAGAACTAACCTTTGCAACAGACAATTGAAAATAAAAAACCTCAAATGACAAAGTTACAGAAGTGGAACGAAGATATTCTAAGATGAAGTAAATTCGTCAATAAAAATGAATCACAAAATATGAAAGAAGCGTTCCCTTCTTTTTTACACCCCATTTTCCTTAGCGCCAAACTAATACCAGCTCTATGTTCGTTTTGGGTGAACCGGACAAAAATCCACCAGGACAAAATACATCTCTGGACTAGGTGAATGAGAGGAAGACCATGGAGGAATTTCTGAATAGCGTAGGGCACAGCATCAGGTAGTAGTGAAAATGTACTTTAAATGAACATCAACACTTAATGAGGTTTTCAATATTGTGTTTCTTTTAATTTTTCAGGTACGGTATGGCGTTCTTTTTATTATGCTCATTTTTGTGATTGGGGTTATTATATAATTAATGTAATATTTTACATCTCAGAGAAGCGTTCATAAACTACAAATAATAAGAATAAAAATTATGATTTTAAAAGAGTTATTTGTTTTTTTGTTTTTGTTTTTTTGTCGTCAGGGATTTTTTTTCTAGGACGGTTTTGTCATTGGGAAGTTTTGTCTAACACTCTTATTTTTTTACCTCGTCATTGTGTTGTATTTTTTCCAGTAAACGCATTAAATATAAGGTGGTACCGTGGCTAACAAGATAATTTAGATAAAAACTTAACTCCATCCCCTTTTATTTTATAACGACAACTTTAACACGAAATAACTTTGAAAATAGAAACTTTTCTCAACAACATTAAGACTAAAAGATGTTTTATGACACATACTACCAGTGTCCGAAGTTTGAAAGCGTTTAATTACAAAAAATTAATTTCTCGATCTGCCGTTGAGAGGGAAAAGATCCACATATTTTTCACAAAAATTCTTCGAAGTTCTTATATTCTCAACAACAAAGATTGTAATTTTACCTCCTCCTCCGTTTTTTTCTTTCTTTCCTTTTTTTTTTTTGTTTCTTGTTTTCCTTTTTTCCGAAAATGTGTTTTTTATTTTAGAATTCCAATGCGGCAAAATATGGAAATTATGATTCTGGAAAAAAAAAAATCTTTTTCAAAATTTAAATTAAAAAATTTAATCTCTTCTTCCTCCCACTTTTGAGGGTACCCAGGTTCCAACACTTCACTGTTCGTGAATTATTTCACCACGGATCAACAGCGAATATACAACCTGTATGAACTCCTGTACAAGTGATCCAGGCATCAGCATCACAGCCACGACCTCACATACGACATGTACCTGCAGCCGGCTCGGTACCATGGCCGCAACTCCCTGATACAGTATTTCAACTACCGAGCACTAATGACTACGAACTGGTATTCCTCATCTTTCTTGTGTCTATGAACTTACTTCTCACTTGAAAGGCTATAGACTCTTTCACTGTCCTCTTCTTCATTGCCGTCCTTATACGTTCTTAACTCGCGCATACATCTATGCTCACACGCACGCATACATTTTGTTCTTATGACAGCCTATCTATTTATTATTCTGTATACATGACGCACACACAGACACACGTTAACATATCAATAAATCTTCACTTAATCATTCAATGCGCTTGTGTCTCTTTCCCTCTGGCGCTTATCTGTTCCATTCAATTTCTCTCTATTGTATCGGCTGTGTGATGTGGTCCTAGAGAGCCATTCTCGACACCACACATCGCCCGGTCCTTTACATAACAATAGCCGCTGCGCGTACATACATTTCTGTTGAACCAACAGATAAAATGTGGAAGGCCTTAGTGTGATCGTTACATGCTAGAAATAACAACCAAATCCCCGAAAAATAATTTTTTCCCAAAAATTTCAGTTTTTTTTTTATAATCACCCCACCCCTCGGTTTTTGGAATAACGATACCCGCCCCCTCAGAAATAATGAATGCATCAGCACAGTTACTCTTCCTCCCATTCCAACTGCAACCACCCTCCTCCGACACATTTGGTAAATTTTTGCGCCTCCCCTCTTCTTTGACAATAAAAAGGTGAATTGCATCTATTTTATTCATAATCATAATATCCTTTATGTATTAGATATCAAACTGTTGTATCTTGTGATATGGCATGCTATGCCAATCCTCACTTATGTATGTATTCATACCCCTCTTGCATGATTCTCTCCCCTGATCCCTAACTGAGATTATATAATGCAATACAGGATATTCATAAATTAACTTTCAACCTTTAACCCTTCAAATTGTAAAGATAATTTATGAACTCTTGTATTTTTAGATATCATCTTTAAGATTTTAAAGAGTTCGAAAGGTGTGTGTGTGTGTGTGTGTGTGTGTGTGTTTTCTTTGAGTTTTATTTAAGTTCTTAAGAAAGTTCAATCCGATCGCTAACAAAGCGACAAGACATTTTGAGTTAGCAGAGTTCTCGGTGTTTGTAAATATGTGGTTGAGTTGGCGTATCGGTTAAGCTGTCGATGTACACTCCAAAGTGTGTACATATAAAGAATCTCAGATGGAGAATCTTTGAAATGTCGGAAAGACTTCCGCCCGTTCCCATCACACACACACACATTTTCTCCCAAATTTGTTTACTTATTTAAATTTTCTTTTTCTTTTTTTTTTCTTTTTTTTTTGCCAGAAACCCCCGTTTTCGGATACGGAGGTTCCGGAAAATTGCCAAAAATCGGCATTGCTAAATTTTTCCCCGCCTTTCCCCCCACCCCGAAATTCTTCAATTTTGACTTTTTTTCCACAACACTAATCTCTTAACCCTAACCCTAAAACCCTAACTCTAACCCTAAAACCCTAACCCTAACCATAAGTACAGAAATGTTTTGAAATTTTTGTCTGAATCATAATGTCCGTATTTTTCCGCATATTTAGAAAAAAAAAATTCTTACAGAAAAATTTCACAAAAATTTTTGGAAATTTTTTTCAGAATCATAATCTCTGTATTTTCCCGCATATTGGGGGGGGGGGGGGGGGATGCCGATTTTTACCAATTTTTTGGCAGATTCGTATTCCCCGTGTGTCGAAAAATTGTGTTCGAAAAATTTTTTTTAAGGGTGGTTTTTTGGGCGGGGACGAAATGTCCTACAAATCTTCACTGTCACAAATATATTGGTGTTGGAGAATGCATGTAGTTTTTTTTTTCTTTCTTTTCTTTGAAGAACCTAGTTTCCAGGTCTTGTGTAAATTTGTAGGTAAATAGTTTGATGCGTTTGTGATGATAGGTACAAATGGAGAAAATTTATTGTCAAAGTGCAAGAGCTCAAAGCTCCGCATTAATTCATCATAAATGTTCTTTTTGCCTCGACTATTGATGGTACGTTCACATCTGCTGGGTAACTAAGCTCTACAACAGTGCATAACTTTTGTTCCCTCTCCAACAGAACGATACCAAGTCTGTTGTTTTGTATTCCTTGTATGTATGTATGTATGTATGTATTCATGCATGCATATATGTACCGTATTTAATGGCATAAAAGAAGTATGGGCATATTAAGATGCACTCCAATTTCTGCAGAGCACAGTCAGGAAAAAATGTTTTAGAGCATTAAAGCATGTAATATAGGCCGAACATCGAATATAGGGTCTGGCGTGATTTTTTGAGACATTTTTTGGAGAAAAAAACTGCGTCTTGTATAAAAAAAAAGAAAGAAAGACAGACAAACAACAACAGTGCTAAGGAATACATTTATATGAAAAGTTGTCTTGTGACAGTAATCCCATATAAATATCCTGGGTGGAATAGGAATGTCCTTGATGGAATATAAGATTCGGATTTCTCTGAGTTCAACTGATGACTATTTATATCACGTTTACATATGCAAACCCTCCTCTTTCCAACATGGACTAGTTCAGAGACAAGGAGATGGATGAAACTTTGCAACAGTGAAGAGAGAGCTGGGTTTGTCAGTTTCTGATGCAGCTGAGGATAGATGGGAACAGAGAGTATGGGACAATCTGTGCGCAGGTGCTACGCTCAGCTCTATCTGATCAATTTTCAAGGTGTCACCTACTTTCCGCAAGTGCGAATTTCTCGGGAAACTGGATTGATGCCAACATTTGTGGCATCAATCCAGTATCGATACACCTGTGGCCAACATTGGTGGTCTACTCAGTCTGGATGAGCTCTGCATCTCCAATGCACTCAGTGTGGGAGCCGATGTCTGTGGGAATTGAGATGTCGCTGTTGTGGACCCCTCGACACCATATACATTCATGGTTTGCCTTGCCGCCTAAATGCTGGGTCGTTTCGCTCGTCACATCGTGCTAAACTTAATCATTAAGTGGGCCGTGGTTCGGGTTAATATCCCTTCAGTTCTGGAACCGGTGTATATATCCAGAAGTAATGGGAAGAGACCAAATGGTCTTTTTCTTTGTCCCTGGGTAAGAGTTAGGTGTCTTATCTGGGACGCCACAGTCTGTGACTTCTTTGCTCCCTCCCACGTCCTGAATGCTGAGGTAAATGAGAGGGTCACTGCTTCCGTAGCCGAACGGAACAAAATCTTTAAGTATCGGGACTTGTAAGTGAACCACTTCTTCCACCTGTAGCGTTTGAGATGTTTGGAGGGGCTGGGGCGCTAACAACGAAGTTCTTGTCATCGTTGGCAGTTAGCCTTACCGAGATATCAGGTGGTGCCCGTGAGGGTGCTTGGCTATTCCAACGCCTTAGCCTCGCCATCGTGCACGGTAATGTCACTAGCGTGTTGGCTTGCTTGAGTAGGTTCGGTTGAACTTTGTGGTGTGCGACGAATTGAAGCACTTAGTGTTGAATTGATGTTTTTCTTCTTTTTTCTTTCTTTCTTCTTTTTTTCTATCCCCCCTCCCCATTTTTTTCATACGCAATTCCCGTTAGAAGAGAATCTCTTGAAATTTTACTGTTACAATTAAGAGTGTTGTTATTTGATAAATATAGTCTACTATCAAGTATTTGACCTTGTGAATGAGATAATGCATTCTGGAGGACTAACAAATTATTAAGATTGTGCTTTTCGTACTTAGAGGTAGTGAGATAGATGTATACTGGCCTATGGTCTTCGCGTTGTTTGATACTATGAACTTGAAATACGATCATTGTAGCCTTCCAATTCAACCAGATAAATTAAAATTTGGAAGGACGGATGGTACGAGCAACCTGAAATAACTAGATAATACATACAGTCATCTGAAAAAAACCCAAAAAACAATGAAAACTTGGTGTAGAGTTTTTTCCGTTTTTTTCGCGCGCGTATGTCTGTGCGCGCACGCGATCAGAAGTACGACTGCTACAACATGCCATATAAGAGATATGCAAATCTTGGTTCGTTGAGAACTGAAGTTTTGCTGTAAGGTATTCGCCAATATTCCAGTATTTGACTCATAATTATAATAATGGTTTCAATTTTTGGTACAAGGCCGGCAATTTTTTAGAGGGAGAAAGTAAGTCAATTACATCGACCCTAGCCAGTGTTCAGCTCGTACTTATTTTATCGATCCAGAAAATTTAGAAGGCAAAATCGACCTCGGCGAAATTTGAATCCAAAGCAAAGTGCTGCAAGAAATGTCGCTAAGTATTTTGTCTGAGTCGCTAACGATTCTACCAGCTCGCCGCCTTACTAACAATTATAATAATGGCTAAGGCGGTGAACAAGCATATTCGTTCGCGCTGGGTAAAATAGCAGCATTTTTTCCTGGCTCTTTAGGTTCTGAGTTCAAACTCCACCGAGGTCAATTATACCTTTCATCTTTTCGGAGTCGATAAAATAAAGTACCAGTTGAGCACTGAATTCGATGTAATCGATTTGACCCCTCAAAACTGCTGGCCTTGATCCAAAATTAGAAAGAGTTATAATAATGACTATAAAAGATATATGAAAATTAGTCATTAAAAAAAAGTCAAAGAAGTTTTAGAAAGAAATAAAGTAAGAAAACTGTGAATTTATCTCTGTGACCTCATAGTAAAATGACAAAAAGAATTATATTATCAAAGACAAACTGATAGCCTTATTAATATGTATAAACAGTTGAGTGGAGATAAAAACTATCTCAGGTGTGATTTGAGTGTTGCAACAAAAAATGTTTTGATACGATATTTTGTCTACATCAAAATTATATGTGTGATGACTGAATATTCTTTTGTGGGTTGGAGGTCACAGGGAAAAAGAGAAGTCACAGAGAAAATGAGATTTTCTATTGAATCCTAGACGGTGAGATTAATATAATTCATAACTCGGTTTGAACATCTGCTGGAAAAAAAAAACCTTGGGAGGGAATACTAAAGGGTTCAAGCTCGTGTGAAGAACGATTGGGCGTGGTATTTAGTGCGGGACTGGAAAGGTGAGACAGTGCAGGACGATGGAAAGAAGAGAAGTGGGTGTGCAAATAGCTAGTTCAGTGGAAAAGAAACTATACATACATACATACATACATACATTAAAAAAGCATATAGAGAGAGCAGTTTATTTGTGAACTAGTGCTTGTAGACATTTGGTGAATAACTCTTTGCCAATTATCTCAATGATTTTCATTTGGATGACATCTTTCAATTCCGTGCATGTGAGCTGAACGTCAATGGGGGTCTTGGTCTTTGTAAAAACTAAGCGACTGATCAAGGATAAAGTATTTTCTGACACTGATGAAGTAGACTAGTACATGGGGATGCAAATCTAGTGATGTTACATAGACAAGATCGCCGTGGAAGATTGGGGTTTAACATTTGTAGTGACTAAAAATTTAGAAGTTTCTTGTCTGTTGAAAGATCTGGTCCTTGGATATATAGGAAAGTTGGTTATACATCATTAGATGTATACCTGACTTTCCTAAATAAATTTAAGAAATATAACAGAACGCTGAACTCCAAACTGATCAACAACAAATATTTATTGTTCGGTGGAAAATAAAACAGCTTCTAATTGTCCGGTTTTAGAGTAGCCTGAAATGTAGATGTACGGTTCTTCGAGCTGGTGTCGTTATAGAGACAACTTGGTTCAACCACACTCAAATGGGAGAGCTTGCTTAGACGTCTTGCTTGGTCGCTGTCTGGCTTGGTAAGAGACAGTCTAATAGCGGGAACGCTTCGATGTTGAAACCCACGCATGCGTGGTTAAGGATTCAGCAATGGCGTCGGCCTTTTGGCGCCAATGTGACGTCACTACAGATATATGATTAAGCCAAGACATGAGAGACTATAGATGCAGTTAATAAAGTGGCAACCTATGCCAGATACGGCCAAAACTTAACTAATGCAAATGATATTGTATCTGCCGATGATGAGATGCCACCAATAAATTACATATAACGGCAATTTTCTTTTAGATTTGGCTCTGAAAAAAATTATACTGGTGGACAAAGGAGAGAAAGATTACTATTAATAACTGTTTTCATCATCACATTTCGAAACACTGGAAATGAGAACGACACGTTTGTAGTCAGGAAAGGGAAGAGAGTTTGTCCATCTTGTATTGTCGATTGCGATTTAGAAACGCTGCAGTGTTTCTAAAAACTGGAATATATCTCTGCATAGAAAGACTGAAGTGTTTAGTAAAGATAGCAACTGCCTCTGAGGTGCGCTCTGTGACGGCAATGAAGGAGCATTGTAAGAGATGCTCTATTTGTTGGGTTGGGATGACTAAATAAGTTTTCGTACCCGACGTCTGTATACAGAGTATTGCAATTAGTAGAGAGACAGGAGTTTCAGGGAACGCTTTATTAAAGCGTACATTATGGAGTTGGGAGGATTTCTCAACAGCTATGCTGTTGGAGAAGCTATCTTGGTTGAAGAGGAAGTAAAAAGATTTCGTAAAACTGGTAGAGAGCTTCTTAGAAAGGGACGTGGAGTGATGCAATTTGTGATGGAAGATTTTGCAATGCACAAAAGTATATTTTGTTTTTCTAATGATCGTCTTTTAGGTGTTGCAATGATATGTGAAAACGTCTTTAAACTGAAGGAGGTGGATCCAGGTGTAGCAGGTAATTCATCTTCACTTCTACTGCAATGGAATCGTTTTGGTTTTTTTTTGGGGGGGGGGTGTCTTAAGCTTTGGATGTGTGAAATAATGTGGAGAGACGTGTTTATAAGATTTTGTCCCCGGTTTAGCTATCTTAGACACATTTGCTACCAGTATAACCGGTAGGAAAAATAGCGGAGCTATGACTGAATGACTAACTTGGAGTTGCAAAATATTGTGATTAAGAAGTGGTTAGACGATCCAATGAGTGTAGATACAATAATGATTGGTTAAAGATTGCGATGATGTGCATAGCGTTTGGAGAGTCCCTGCTTCAATCATGGATATAATAAGACAGTGATATTAACCGAAATCAGTTCTAATTTACAAAGAATTTTGTTTCTGCACTTGTAGCAACTGTGTAAGAGAAGTGTGAAAGACAGCAAATAAAGTACTGGAATTAAACAAATGCAGCTCACAGTATATACAATCTAAAGTAAAATGCTTCAAAAACCAACAATGTAAATTATGACTAATGCAGCAGATGGCAGTGTCATTAGCACGCCGGGCAAAATGCTTAGCGGCATTTCGTCCGTCTTTACGGTCTGAGTTCAAATTCCGCCGAGGTCGACTTTGTTTTCATCCTTTCGGAGTCGATAAAATGAGTACCAGTTGAGTACTGAGGTTAATATAATCGACTACCCCTCCTCCGTACTTGCTGATCTTGTGCCAAAAATTGAAACCAATGTAAATTATGACTATGGTTTATATAAAATCAATTTGCACTCTCTGAACTTCCAAGAGCAATAAAATATGAGGTCTCTCCCGACTTATCTGTCCTCTTGTTGGATTTCCAAATAAAGGTGTTACTTTTAGGTATATATTTTCAGTAATTTTGCTCTTTTTTATCACCTAGTCAGATGGAAGAAGGGCAGTGTACATGACTTCTGCGGGACTGCCAAGACGAGTGCGAAATAGGTGTGAAGTGTCTTCAAATGTTATACCTGGCCCGAATGCCTTTTACAGAGTGGACCCATTAAAGGCATTCATGGACCTGGTGACTGTGTTATACCTGGTTATGATCTAAGTCTGTCACTATAATTAAGTTTAGTGATACTTTTCCCTTTCACATATTTCCTTCAGAATTGGGGCGGCGCCCACCACTATCTAGAAGGCTCGTAAGAGATCTCCAAAGTTATCGAGTACCTCATAAACATAAAAAGTCTACAATAAGATCTTAATCCTATATACAAACGGGATTATAGAAATACTGAAACTTTTTCAGGTATTTCACTTTCAGCATTTAAATACATTTAATTTAGATATTGGACCTAATTTCTGACCGTATGTGACTAAGCATTTTGGTGACTCTAGCATGGCTAATACCGAGTTTTTTATTCTGAGTTCCTTAAACTATTGATTTGGTAAGATTACATTGTGATGTAATCTTGTCAGTGACCAGTCGCAGATTGTGTGGCGGAAACTTTGACACTAAATAACAAATGATTTCAAAATTTTGGCACAAGCCAAACAATTTTGGGGGTGGGGGGATAAGTCAATTACATACACCTCGGGGTTTCAACTCGTACTTATTTTATCGACCCCGAATGAAGGAGAGGCTAAGTCGACCTCGGAGAGATTTGAACTCGGAAGGTGAGGACTGACGAAATACCGCTAAGCATTTTTTGTCCGGCGCGATAACGATTCTGCCAGCTCGCCGCCTTGAACCAAATAACAAATAATAAATGTCTAATTGAAGTCAACAGATTTTGTCTGTTTTTTTTTTTTGTTTTTTTTTTTTGTTTTTTTTAATAATGAATAAGAGTCTTTCATGTTGAAATGGTTTTACTTTCAATACATAGTTTCCGGATCAAATCATTTGCTTGGCAGGTACACGGTGTACCTGGATTAACCATTAATCAAAATAAGCACGTGCTTAGGGCATCAAAGGAAATGGGGGCACCACAGAAATGGTAAAGTGTTTACGGCACAGAAGAAATCACTTTAAACTTGCTAAAATAATATTGTATTGTATATGTAGTGTATTGTATAATACACAACATATTGTATAATAATATTGTAGTGTATATGATCGAAAATATAATTTCAAAATGTTCATGGTGTCATAGTGATGATTTGATTGAAGACTTTACAATTAGAAAAAAGTACGAGAAAACTTTTGAAATATAAAGTGGAAGCATAAAATGATAAAATAAACATTTTTTTCCATATTACTCTTAGTTTTGTTACATTTTGAAAAACAAAAAAAAAATCATTTTATGGCTTATTATTGTTTAAATTTTGAATTACATATATATGGTGGCACCAAAATCTTTAAAGTGCTAAGGACCTCAATGGGTCTTAATCCGGCCCTGGGTACACCTCCGAAATGTTGATGGCTTCAGCCAGGCTAAAAAAAATTCTGAGACAAACTGTTACTTGTTGCCTTTTAATTTGGTATTGATAAACAAATATTGTTAATAAAGATTATTTTATACGAAACTATCTCACGTGCAACTTACATTTTAAGGTCCTAAACACATTTCTAGATGTTTGCGTATTGGTATCATTGTTTGCAGAGTAGCTATATGATAATAAACTACTACGTGGTTATAGATATACAAAAAGATGTGGAACCTTATAATTGAAACGTCCTTGATCATAGATTTTTTAGTCAGAGCTGACCTGGAACTACACTGTAGAAGTGATAGATTTTCAATTATAAATAGTATAATAAAGCTTTAAGAACTAATTTTTATTTGCTTTTAAGAGTGTAAGGATCTTTTCCTTTTGGCCGGCACATAGAAAAAAAATTTTTTTGTAACTAAACACTTTCAAATTTCGTATACTGGTAGAATGTGTCATTTAAAACATCATTTACTCTTGGCGTTTTTAAGAAAATTCTTTATTTTCGAAGTTGTTTCGTGTTAAAGTTGTCGTATTTCGGTAATTTCAACCAATCAATGACGTCTATTGAAGTGAAAACAATTACTGCTGTGGTTTGTCAACAAGACGTTCTGCCGGTGTAAATTAACTTTTTCACTGTATTTATGACATCGTTCGTGCGTTTGTACTGGTTTTAGCTTTTACCTTAAAACTACTTCTTAAATAGCAAACGCAAAGGGAACAACGAATTGAAGACGGACAAAATGACTCGTGATACTTGTTCTGATTCTTTATGTTCTGAGTAATAACAACCATTGATATTAGTGCCCCAGTATGGCTACGACTAATAGGTTAACATCAACTTCTCCTGATCTTTAGATGTAATCATCCACAATGAATTATTATTACTAACTGTCAAAGTAAAGCTTTTCTTCAGTTAATCTATTGTCACGTTAATGTGATACCATAACCTTAGCTTAATTACTCTGCACGTAGTCCTTAAAGTTTAAGTGATTATGCGTGATGTAACATAAAAATGCAAGTCATAAATTCCATTTCAACATTTATCTGTTTTATAGTTTATCTCTTAATTCATGACAATAAATATGTAAGAAGCATGTAACAATATGTGCAAGCAAACCTATAGACATATATATATACACATACATACATACACATACATGTGTATACATATATATATATATATATATATATATATAAAAACAAATAGTAAATGAGTATATGCATATATACGTACAGGTATGTGCATACCGACATCCACCTGTATGTATAGGTGCATATCTAGGTACAGGACATTGCAAACAAAACGTAGACGAGAAAACACACAAGCCACATAGAGAACATTCTTCTTCATCAGCTACCCCCGTTTTAACACCGGCGTTTCGAAGAGCTGGGCAGGACGCATCGTTAAAACGGCTCTTCCCATGGACCGCAAATTAAATTTGTATACACAAATTAAATCTTGCCATGGAGGAATGTAGTGGCGGACAAAAAACAAGACAAGAAAACAAACAGAAAAGGCTTTACGGCCAGACGAGAAAAATTATGTGTGTATGAACGCTGTGAGGCACGAACTTGAAAGTAGGGACGAAGTGATTCGCGTGTTTGCTCGGCGATAGCCAAGGAAGAAAAGGATTATTGACCGGAAGCATGTGACCATGCCGGTGTAAGGGGAAGAGAGAGAGTGGTAGAGGGAGAAACAAAGGGAGGAAGTAGAAGAATAGGTGAGCAACGAGAGGAAAAGAGAAAGAGAGGAAGTACGAGGGGGGAAAAAGAGATACGTAGTAGTAACAGAGGAAGAATGAGAGGGGTAAAGCGAGATACGTAGTAGTAAAGAGGAAGAGCGAGAGGGGGGAAAATGATAGAGGAAGAGAAAGAGATAGAGTAGCGTCGGAAAATATAAAGTTACGATAACTACTTACAAATTGGTGACGCTGCGTTCAGTCATGTAAAAACAAATAGTAAATGAGTATATGCATATATACGTACAGGTATGTGCATACCGACATCCACCTGTATGTATAGGTGCATATCTGGGTACAGGACATTCAAGGTTAATGAGAAATATTAGAAATTTCTACTACCAGTGGCCTAGTGTATAAAATTTAGTCATTAGACTATATATTATTCATGTAAATACAGTGTACATTTAAACACATAAGAGGCATCCATCATAAGATTCCTTGCACGCTAGAAAGGACAGTAAAATTCCAAACCACTATTTAGGGATAAAACTTGAAAGGGAATGAAAAATAAAAACATTAGAATTCCTGGACCAATGGTTTCAGACTTATTTTAGCAAATAAAATAATTTGCTACGCGAAGTCTTCTTCAGCAAGTACACCTTAGATTAAACATATATACACGAGGCAATCCAGTATATGCCCCATGCTTATACATTCTAATTTTTCAAATTTACCGCGCAAGCGCAGCTCCTTGTCGGCAGTAAATAAGAAATGCTGGCTTTTCAATTCGAAAATTATCCAGAGAAAAATTATCAATAATTAATAATATCAAGGGTAATGAGAAATATTAGAAATTTCTCCTAGCGTGTAAAATTTAGTCAATAGACTATATATTATTCATATGAATACAATGTACATTTAAACAATACCATCTAAAATGGTGACCCGACGTAGAACAGATTATCTAAAATGGTGGCCCGATGCAGCACACACCACAATTCCTACATAAAATGGTGAACCCCGGACGAATTCTGACCAGTGGATACATATTCCTTTTTTCTCCTTCGCGACTTCGCCTACGCGACCAGACCGCCATTCATCGTATAGGAACATACTACTAATCTTTCTCGTCGACATATTCACTTCTTCACCAGAAATGTAACGTGCTCATTAGAAAAGTGGCTCGGCCTACCACGGATATTAAACAGTTCAGCTCTCTATCGTAAAAGGTACGAACGGTGATGAGGCTGAGAGAGCTGAAGGATATAGAAATCAGGCGTAATCTACCAGATGGAAAAACAGCCAGGAAGTGGAAAGCAGAAGTAGAGACTGATGACATCTTGTCTTCACTTACACACCAAGATATAGTGGGTGCAATGCAAATTCACCGGAAGGGACTTGGATTTTTGCGCAGAGAGATTCAGCCCGTTTGCAAGCATGATGCGGAGTGAACGCAGATCTGTTGTTAGCAACAGCGTCAAAGCAAGAGAAACACAGAGAAGAGATCTTCATTTGATCCAATGCGCTCAACAAGGACAGGTGGCGAAATGGGAGGAACACGTTGTTGAGAGAAAAATAAGTTGGAATGAGATATGGAGGTGGACTACGATATCTTGCCATCGCCTACAAATCTAGTTAGATGGAAAGACTATGTTTCAGAGTTCCGACTTTTCTGCATCTGCATATATCATTTTCTGAGACGTTACATCTGTTCACTGGCATTTAACAGATATACGTGGAGACACAATCTGGTCTTTAAGGTTATCTTCAATGTTATAAAGAACTAAATTGTTCTCATCAGCATTAGTTAAAAAATCATTGAAAGAACCAACGAGAAACTTCATTACCTTCGTGCGCTCAGGACAGCAGATCCGTTTGAAGAAGAAACTTCTTGTGAGCGATGGAAGTGGAACGGCTTTTGGGAGATGGCTGCAGATTTACCAGGGTGCCGAAGATTCTTTCCCATCCCAGTTACGAAGAAACCGGATATCATAATATGGTATTAAAGAAAGTGGTAAATCTAGTGGAGTTAACGGTTCCTCATGAAAATAATATGGCCGCAGTTCGGGCTCGAAAGATTGACCGTTACGTAAACCTCCTCGAGGAATGTGAAGACGAAGGCTGGAAAGCGAAACATTTTCCAACCGAAATCGAACGTAGAGGATTCGTTGGACAGTGTGAGGCGCCAGTTGCTATTGTTAGGCCTAATTTCTCGTAAAGCAGACATCAGCATGAGTGATATCCAAACTACAGTGGAAAAGGCAAGCCACTGGATTTGGTTAAAAAGAGACGATGAACAATGGCTAAAAGAATATTGAGAGTAACTTGATAACCAGTTGATCTAGAAAACGGGGCCTCATTTCAGTGAGCAATGATGCCGTAGAGAGATAGGCCCAGAAACGGCACACATTCTCTCCTGATGACCCCATATACTTGCTGGCATTCGGTATGCGGAGCTTTTCGACTGGTAGCACTTGCACATGCAAGTTGTTTGCAAAAGACACTATATATATATATATATATAAACTGCAAATTTTTGTATAATTATGTATTGTTAATATAACAATATATAAAGACGGGCTAGAGTTGAAGTGCTCAGCATGAGCTAGAATTCATCTTATAGTAAAAATGGATACATAAGGGTGGAAAATCACAGGAATAATACCATATGTCCAACGCAAGATACAATATGTGTGTTCAATTCCTTCAAGAATCAATAAATGAATTTATAGTATTCAGTCTCTAAAGTGTCTAAAATGTACGGTAAAAAGACAAGCAAATACAACAATAAAAACTTTAGAAATATGAATGTTCAAAATATTTATTAAAAAAATATTTATAAATATGCATGATTTCTAAGTTGTATAAAAATATGACAATTAAAGTTAAAACATTACGATGTGTAAACGTACATTATGATATAACATATAATGGGTAAATATATACGGTATGATGAAGTTATAAATTTACATGTATTATATTAAAAACGTGTACATTAGGACAGGATTTTAAAAAAATATATATATATATATAATATAAAAGTTAAGTTAAAAGTATACATCTACGGACCGTTTCTGAGATGTGTCTATTAATATGGTGTTGTACTCATATTAGAGATTAGACACTCCCTTCATCAGGATGTTTGTTTTACATATAGAGAGGAAGGAAAAAAAATATAGAGAACATAAAAAGTTTAGAGTGATATAATACAATATACAAGTAAAACAACTGGACACAACACCTTACATCACGGCTCCTTTTTCCTCAATTGCGGAATTACGTATATATATATATATATTTAAAAAAATATATAATAATAATAATAATAAAAAATAATAATAATAATAAAACAACAAGAATATGTATTAATGCCTAATTAGCATAGGTTGATAAATTAAATTAAATCACTAGCCTAATCATATCTTATTGCGGATTAATTCATAATAATATTTTGTTTGTATTTTATTTCCATGTTTAATTTTATTTAATTTTTTTTCTTATTTCATTTATTAATCCATTTATAAGTTCATCCCTAATCATCGATACAAGTTCAAATTATACTAGTTCTATTCCGGCCTGCTTATATAATGTCTATTGGTACTTTTATTTATTTTATTTTATAATATTATTTTTCTTCCTTATATATTAAATTATATTGTATTATTTTTATAACTATTAACTCATGGAAGTTTTCCTATCTAAATCATTATTATTACTATTCTAAGTTCGAATTCATGCTATGATCTTTTACAGTCACTATTCGCCTTAACCTTCTCTTTAAATTTCCTATTCTTTTTGAATTTCATAATGGATGTTGACTGAATTTTATGCGTGCATGCCGGGATTGCATCAGTAAACCTGTTTAGCATTGTATTATTATGGTTTTTCAGTATTAAATATGCCTCTCTAATGCATAATCCACATCTGTTAGATCCAACTCCGAACGGATGGGCGTTAGCCAAGATGGACCATGATAGTTCGAATGTTGTGTTTCTTTCCTTAAGGTCATGTATAAACGATGCCAATGCTGTAGATGCCCTATATTTTGAGTTATTAAATGAGCTCATATGGCTTCTATATCTTTGTTTAAAATCGATCGAGCTACCTATGTACTCTTGTCTCTTTCCGTTCTGCATAAGAACGGTACATTTGTAAATTACGTTAGTCCGGCAGCAATTTCCGCTAATCGGACATTTCGAGGGAACTCTACAATTACATTTGGCTTGCGGCTTATAGGTTTTATTCTCAACTTTATTATTACAGCTATCTTCTCTATCGTTGCTATTATCATTAGTATTAATATCGTTCCCATCATCAACTGTATCCCTAACATCACTTTTTTGTGTTTTAACACAAGGTACATTAATTTCAGTATTTGTATTAGTAGTATTGTTACTAGGTCTCAAATTATCATATTTATTTCCATCAGGGTTATCCTCATTAATGTTCCTACTATCATTATAGTGTCTAATTTTATTCCTATTCATTTTAGAGATGATAGATCCTAAATTTGGAGTAGCGGAATAGGCTAATTTTATTGTTGATTTATTACAAATGGTGTAGTACTTGTGGTGCTTAGGGAAATTTTCCTTTAATATTTTTTAAAATAATTTAGGAAGACCTCTTACTCTTAGTGAGAAGGGAGGGGCGAACCAGATAACATGACGGATTCTGGATTTGGTCTTAGAGAATGACTCATTCCGTAGCACCCGGTTATCATGTCTATACCTCGAGTACTTCATATTATAACCTCTATTTTTATTGTTACTATTATCCTTACTTTTATGGTTTCCTATTTTATCCTGTTTTATGTTATCGCAATTTATTCTATAATCTCTATCATTAGTCCCCATAATTCGTGTATGGTCGGGTAGTGTATCGACTGATGAGTTCGTGCCAATGGATGTTAGTCCTTGCCTATCCTTAATGTTGGCCAGCTTTATTTTTAATTTTGTGTTATGTATATACTCTATATTTTTCGTAAAGCCGCTTAGCTTTAAGGCATTGTTATATATTGGTGCATATTTATTAAATATATTTTCATTTGCCGATAGATTTGAGATACGGATAGAGGCTGCGGTTACTATACTATTAATTGTTGATCTAGGGTGATTGGATAGTACGTTAATATACTGGAAACTTTGATTAGGCTTACGAAACGGGTAATACAATTTGGTATTGAGGTCCAATGTTACGTCTAGAAAATTTGTTGTCCTAGTATTACACTCATATATAATGTTTAGGTTATAGTAGTCTTTTAAATATGCCCTCAGATCCTTCTTCAACCTCTCAATCTGAGGTTTTGAGTGATTAGAGACGATGTATAACGCATCATCTCTATATATACCTCCAAAGAGTGAGGGAAACTGTCTTTTGATTTTATCCAACAAAAATAGTCCCACTAGGTCTGTTATTTGGGCAGAATCGGAGGATCCCATGGTAATATCGAAAAGGTTGAAAGAATCAGTTTTGGACCAGTGCTGGTTTGCATAACTAATAAGAGTCATAACTAATAAGAGTCATGGGAGTGTCTAATCTCTAATATGAGTACAACACCATATTAATAGACACATCTCAGAAACGGTCCGTAGATGTATACTTTTAACTTAACTTTTATATTATATATATATATATTTTTTTAATCCTGTCCTAATGTACACGTTTTTAATATAATACATGTAAATTTATAACTTCATCATACCGTATATATTTACCCATTATATGTTATATCATAATGTACGTTTACACATCGTAATGTTTTAACTTTAATTGTCATATTTTTATACAACTTAGAAATCATGCATATTTATAAATATTTTTTTAATAAATATTTTGAACATTCATATTTCTAAAGTTTTTATTGTTGCATTTGCTTGTCTTTTTACCGTACCTTTTAGACACTTTAGAGACTGAATGCTATAAATTCATTTATTGATTCTTGAAGGAATTGAACACACATATTGTATCTTGCGTTGGACATATGGTATTATTCCTGTGATTTTCCACCCTTATGTATCCATTTTTACTATAAGATATATATATATATATATATATATATATATATATAATATTAAGGAATAAAAGCCAAACTTACAGGGAAAAAAATTCAGTTTAGCAAAACTAAATCAAATTTCCAAATATAAAATATGTGTATATAATTTAGAGAAGAAACCACTATCAAATAATTCGGTAATAAAGAATATAATTCATATCTTCCAGAAAATAAATATGTCATAAACACCTTATTCTAAAAATACAATAAAGTACATAAAAAATAACTAGAAAATGGTATATGAATGACATTGTACCATTATACCATTTACTAGTTATTTTTTTATGTACTTTATGGTATTTTTAGAATTAGGTGTTTATAATATATTTATTTTCTGGAGGGTATGAATTATATTCTTCATTACTGAATTATTTAATAGTGGTTTTTCTCTAAATTATATATATATATATATATATATATATATATATATATATATATATATATATATATATATATATATATATATATATATATATATAGTGTGTGTGTGTGTGTGTGTGTGTGCATTGCGCGTGTGTGTATATATGTACATGTAATACTCATTAATAATGTATGCGCATATATGTGTATAGGTTTGCTAGTACATTGTTACATACATATTACATGTTTATTGTCATGAATTGAAGATAAACGGATGTTTAAATGAAATTTGTGATTTGCATTTTTATATTATATCACGTACAAAGGAGTATAATCACTTAAATTTTAAGGAATACGTGCAGAGAAATGAAACCAAGGGTATGGTATCACATTAACGTGGCAAAAAGATTCATTAAAGAAAAGCTTTACTTTGACAGTTAATAATCATTCATTGTGGATGATTACATGTAAAAGAAATTTCTTTCTATCCATATTTGATAACTGTAACTTTGATCAGGAGGAGTTGACGTCAACCTATTAGCTGTGCCCAGACTGGCGCACTAATATATATATATATATATGTATATATATATATATATATATATATATATATATATATATATATATATATATATATATATATGTATATATATATATATATATATATATATATATATATATATATATATATATATATATAGGCGCAGGAGTGGCTGTGTGATGGTCCCGGGTTCATTCCCACTGCGTGGCACCTTGGGCAAATGTCTTCTACTATAGCCTCGGGCCGACCAAAGCCTTGTGAGTGGATTTGGTAGACGGAAACTGAAAGAAGCCCGTCGTATGTGTGTGTGTGTGTGTGTGTGTCTCTCCAACATCGCTTGACAACCGATGCTGGTGTGTTTACATCCCTGTAACTTAGCGGTTCGGCAAAAGAGACAGATAGAATAAGTACTAGGCTTACAAAGAATAAGTCCTGGGGTCGATTTGCTCGACTAAAGGCGGTGCTCCAGTTACTACACCTCTATCTCACCTATCTTCCTTAAAAACGCCCTTACTTTAGTTAAAAACCTAACCAACATAACCTCCTTAGAAATTGATGTAATTCTATCTGCCAGGCAGACCTTCATATCCTTCGATAATAAGCTTTGGTCCCGCGCTAACCTCAATACGAACAGAAGCAACTTCTTTGATATAAGCATGGACTTATCCGCTCAGGTCACGGATCTTGTCAACAGCTCCGCACACAATTCCCCCACATCAAAGGAGGTTTATATAGAGATGATGTATTGTTAATTACAACTGGCCTAACAAAATCTGCGTTAGAAAAAACTAGAAAACGCTTACATAAATTTTTTGCGAACTTCAACCTATCTATCTCTTTGGAAAACTCTTACAGGACGGCAAAGTTTCTAGATGTTACATTAGATTTAAACTCTTCACTATACTTTCTATAGTATAGTATAGAATCTACACAGAATCTAGCCACCATAAATCTACTTTCGAGAGCATAATTAAAGGCATATCCATCAGAATATCCGATGTATCCGCCACTGAGGAAATCTTCAATAACTACGCTAATTACTATAACCAAGCTCTAGCTGCTAGTGGTTTCTCCCAGAAGATTAGATTTATAGCCAACACTAGACTTAAGGAACACCTCTCGAAACTTAGCTCTAGGCAAACCCTCTTACTATGACCAGGCAATCTCGCCCACATAGCACCTACATGAATAACACTCGATCTACGGACACTAATACTAATACTAGGGCCAACACCCCATTTGTGGACTCTGCTTAAAAGAAGCCCTCAAAATTTTAACCCATAACTCACTACAACTGCTTAATAAACACAACGATGCCTTCGCTACGTGTAAGCACATATTCTTCCGCACTCTTAAATTCTTTCATAAACCTAAATGTAAGTTCACTCCCCACGAATAACACCCACATACAAACCTCCATATATCGCTATCTCTCCCATATCTCCATATTTCTTCTTATCTACCTTATCTCTTATATCTCTTCTATATACCTTACCTCATCACTTTATAACATAAATATTAATTCTTTCATCTATCTTTAATTTATTTTTAAACCATAACCCAATAAATCCCCTAATGTTTAATTCTAACTCCGACTCCTAAATAATTTAACATTTAGTTAGTCCCTCTATTCTCGACTACCTACAAACCCATAACCCTATTGCTAAAAATAATTCTACAGCCACTGACCTTAGCCAGAACGGACACAAGCATTTACTACTAGATTTCCTCCCCAACCCCTATAGACTAGAAGAATACCACTGGCACCTACTATTCTCTTTAAATTCCCTTCATTTTGCTCTATTTTGTTTATTTTTTTACATTATCTTCCTTTACCTCCTCAACCTCTCTCTTATCTTCCTGGCTATCTTCGTACAATATATTCTTAGACACTATAGGCTTATATACCTTACTTTATCCTACAGCCAATCCTTAACTTCCCCACTCACTCTACCTCTCTTTCTATTTATTTACTTTTCTTTCTTTTTACCATTCCGTTACTGAACGTTGATATGTTCGCGTCTTTTTTCTGGATGTTCACAATAACAGGACTTTAGCCCACATGGATCTATGCAAGATTGCACCTGAGGACATACTTCTACAACATCGGAAAGTTGAACTGTGAACTTTTATGCTTTCTTTTTCTTCTCTCTCTTCATCTCCTTATTCCTTTATCCCTGTCCTCTTTATCGTCATTTCATTAATCTACACCCTTCTCATTTTCCGTATTTGTCTCTGATGACGGAATATCCCATACTCTGGGATATCACAGAAACAGTTGTAAGGCTTTGAATTTTTTCCAATAATAATAATGTATATGACTTAAGATGTTTGCCTTGCCTTAACGTTTGTTGTCTTAACAATTATATATATATATATATACATACACACACACACACACTAATGCAAAACGCTATGTCTAAGCCTGTTTTTTTTACATTGGTTTGATATCGTTGTCACATAGTCCTATAGTGTAAGTATACACATGGCATGCATGTGGGAAGAATGCTGGTAAGAATGTAACATGAATGAAGCACTAACATCAATAATGGAAAACAAAGTAGGGCTATAAGATGAAATGCAATTATGCTAAAAGAACGAGCATTTATAAAGCAATGAAAAATTACTACCTAAATACTGCCAATAAATTTTAATATAACACACGCTATCATGCAATTTTAATACAGTTGTTAGTGTTTGTTACTAAGCGCAGTATCACCGTAAATACAGTTATTTTATTTAAGTTTATGCGTCGTCAAAAATTAAGCCCATCCCATTCACCATTTGATGCAAAGCAAACGAAAGTATATTCTTTGTTTATATATAACAAATAGTTATGCAATCAAATATTGTTACATACTAAAGAAAATGAAGCGAAACAAAGTGATATGTAGGTATATAATAGCAATGTAATGTTAGTATTACTTATGCTAAAGCAATGGGCATATATACACAAATATGCTCCATCGATTTAGTTTCCTCATAACTTCCAGGAAAATTAATATTTTTGAATGAAATTTTCTACAAATATGCCTTGGATGGTGTAGATTTTCATTATATCTGGATTTGTTGTGAAAAAATGTTTTCAGGGCAGGCAGAGATAGTAGATTCAGAAAATTCACATAGGTTGGCTTTCTTTCTTCCTAACTTTTGGAAAAATGGGTATTTCTAAATGACAATTTCAACAAATACCATTCGGAGTGTGTAGAATACGATTATATCAGAATTTAATAAGGAAATAAAACTAGTGGGATAGCACACATATATACTGGCACTCATCACATTATTTTATCAAAACATTTATAATCATAACAAATTCCAATATAATCTGAATCTACACCATCCAAAGTGCATTTGTAGAAAATTTCATTACAATATATCTATGTTTCTGAAAGTTTTGAGGAAAGAAATTCATTGTAGGTATGCTTCAACTAACAATGGCCGATTACTGCATACCATTATGCATGCATTACAAGAAGTTCATAGTGAACATATTATTTTAAATAATAATAGATGGAGGAGGTGCAACCACATGGTTCTGTATTCAGTCTCACTACATGACACCTTGGGCAGTGTCTTCTACTATAACTCTGGGCCGACCAAATCCTTGTGAGTGGATTTGCTAAACAGAAACTAAAAGACAAAGCCTGTCATATGTGTGTATGTGTGTATATAATATATATATATATATATATATATATATATATATATATATATATATATATATAGTATCCTTCATTTGCAATTTTCTGCATAAACATGTCTGGTCATGAGGAATTATTACCTTGCTTGGAAACATGGGTTTGCAACAGGAAGGGCGTCGGTCATAGAAAATCTGCCTCTGTCTGACAAATTCTATCTCACCCATACAAGCATGGAAAAGTAGATGTAGTAAAGACAAAACAACAATAAATAGTATAAGAGATATAACTAAACCTTGGTGCACACCACAGCTATATTCATAATTAGAATAACTAAGTCATGAAGATTTAAGTATTTCTTCCAAGGATGCAGAATGACACAAGTGATAGAATATGAACTGTCAGTAAAATTATGGCCAGCAGATTAATTCGCAACTGTGCTAATTCATCCAGATATAACTCAATAACAAAGAAAGTTGGTAACAAAAAGAGTAGTTACAAGAGATTTATATAAAATAATTTTGCTTTATTCCATGGCATTGATAAATTGCCATCATCTCAAATCAGTCTCAATTACATTAATATGTACACCTTTCTACAGAACTATTATTCATTATTCTGTTTCCATAACACTAGTGTTCTCCTTGTCTTCATCATCTGCAGCTAGAGAATCACCCTCAGCAGTGCTTGGTTCAGGAGCTTCTGCAGCTGATGTCCATGCTTCGCTCTCACTTTTATCAACCGTTTTGCATTCATTCGCAGAAGCTTCGTTGCAGCTAGAATCAAACATTGTGTCATCGTCTTCATCATCTTCAGCGTCGAGCAAAAACACACGACAACGGCGTCGGGAGGAGAATAACTGCCAATGAAAGAAACAATTTTTATAAAAATACTGTTTTAAAAATAATGCTTTAAAATGGCATTCTTTGGAGTTCTTTTTTTTTTTTCAGTCAATCACTCTTTCTCCCCCCACCCCTCTCTCTCTCTCTCTCTCAAACACACACAGATATTGACAGAAAGACTGGTTGGTTTTTAGGCTTTAAAGGTTGTCTTTAATAATAATTCCTAACGTAGGCACAAGCATGGCTGTGTGGTGGAAAGTTTGCTTCCCAACCTTTTGGTTCCAGGTTCAATTCCACAACATGACACCTTGGGCAAGTGTCTTCTACCACAGCTTTGGGATGACCAAAGCCTTGTGAGTTGATTTGGTAGATGGAAATTGAAAGAAGCCTGTTGTATGTGTGTGTGTGTCTCTTTGTTTGTTATCCACCACTGTTTGACAGTTAGTGCTGGTGTGTTTACGTGACCATAACTTAGCAGTTTGAAAAAAGGAAACTAACAGAGTAAGTACCAGGCTCTAAAAAGTACAAGGGTAGGGGCATTTGAATAAAATTCTTCAAGGCAGTACTCCAGAATGGCCAGTCTAATGGATGAAACAAGTAAGCGGAAAAACAGATAAGTACAGGGTCATAAATTTGGAGTGGAAAGGTTATTCACTTATACCAACCCCAGTATTTAACTGGTACTTTATCAACCCCAGAAAGACAAAAAGTAAAGTTGACCCCAGCAGGATTGAAACTCTGAATATAATGAGCTGGAACAAACAGCAAAGAATGCTATCCAACATTCTCTTGACTCTGCTAATCCATCACCTTGCTGTATTATTATTATTATTATGATGATGATGACGATGACGATGACGATGACGATGACGATGACAATGAATACTCTGATGTAGTAGTAAATGTCCTGATACAGTAATAAATGCCCTGATTACCAGGCAGTGGTTCTCATGGCTTCTGATCTTAACTGATTGGAAGTGTTATCAGTTACGTTTTATTTTGGGGTAAAAGATGGGCTACAACAAATATTCTACTCAATATTCTACTCAAATATTCTACTCAATAGCAAATTTGCTTGTCAGTTGCTTGACCATAACTAGTTGAGCCTGTCCCTTTACCTTTCATCCTTTCGGGGTTGATAAATTAAGTACCGCGGATCTTTTTTAAAACGGGGGCCACATTTTTCATTAACGAAACACTTTGAAACTTGGAACACTGGTAGAATGTGTCATATAAAACATCTTTTTCTCTTAGTCTTCTTAAAAAAAAAAGAAATCCATAAATTATTCCATGTTAAAGTTGTCGTATTTCTGTAATTTCAACCAATCACTGACGTCCATTCAGCCGATATACATTAAGTGCCGACTACATAAACAAACGATTCTGAAACAATTAACCCTAACCCTAACCCTAACCCTAGGGTTAGGGTTAGGGTTAGAGTTAGAGTTAGGGTTAGGGTTAAAGCAAATTTAAAATGAAAAAAGCAAATAAAACGAAGGTATGAAGATTAAATACGCTTTACATCGTTTAATGAGCCAAAGGAATAAATGTAAACAACTGAATACTTGTCAGTGATTGGTTGAAATTATCGAAATAAGACAATTTTTTACATGAAATAAATTCGGATACAAAAATATTTTTCTGTTCTATAACACAAAATAGATAAGTATACGAAGTTTGAAAGTCTTTCGGTACCAAAAACACTACGTAAAACATTAATGAAAAATGTGGCCCCCGTTTTAAAAAAGATCCAGTACCGGTTGCATACTAGGGTCAATCTAATCCAAGAATATGAGTTATGTGTATATTACCAGGGAACAATGCTCAGCTTCAGTGACATAATTTGAACTGTTGACAGTTTAGCCATTAAACTAGCACTTTAATGAGTATCAGATGACAAATCTCAAACAATCATAAATAAGCAAGACTGAATAGAAAATAAGACATTGTTACTGGAGAGACACTAATCATATCAAATCACCCACTCCCTGTTATCGGTCACCATAGTGTTTTCCAAGATAGCCTGGCTGGCACAGATTTGACAGTAATTTATAACTGACTGATTTTTGTAGTATTAATCAGTAATACAGGTTGGTAGTAAATTCAAACTGGCCATATCTGGCTCATATTTCTACCTGTTTTATGTCCAAACCAGCCAGATTCAGCCTCACATACCTACTCTACAATGTCATTCTAAAAACAATCAATCACATCATTCTAAAAACAAATGATCACATCATCAAAAGTGCAAAGCTATAAGATTATATACGATTAGCCCTTTAGCATTCAGATTACTCTGTCAAATGCAATGCTTAGTTATTCACATTGTTCTGAATTAAAGCTGAATAAGAGGAGGAAAGGAATGTAAACTTGTGCAAGAACACAGCACAAACACTATGGCATAACCTTACATCATCATCATCCTCCTCATCATCTGTTTTCCATGCTGGCATGAGTTGGACAGTTTGATCAGAGCTGACAAGCTGACCAATCTCCAGTTTGATTTGGCTTAGTTTCTACAGCTGAAAGGACTTCCTAATGCCAACCACTTTACAGAGTGTGCTGAGTTCTTTTTACATAGCACTGGCATGGGTGCTTTTACATGGTGCCAGCATGGGCACTATTACATGATGCCAGCACAAGTGCTTTTAGCATGGTGCCAGCACAGGGTTCTTGCAGGCCAATCCTCTTCAGCAGGGAGAGTAGCAGTAACACTTCACTTCTGCTGTGGAGGATGAGTCTTCTTGAGTACATCAATCCGAGTAGTCTCGAAAGGTCTTCCACCAGGCCAACAACATAAAAATTTGTTTTAAATATAAAACATGCACACACATCTTTCAACTATCAAAACAGAACTATTACACAAGACATATAGAATCACTTCCAATTCTATGTTCATAATGATTTCTCTATGAACAATATAATATAAAAAAAATATTTTAATTTTCTTTTTTTTAATGACAGTCTTAAGATCATTAAATCATTAAATATGTTGTTTAATATTTTCTGCTAAGGTCGTCAATAATAAAGGTCATCCCAATGTAATAACGACCACTTACCACAGCAGCTACTCTTCGGCTTCCACTGACAGCAAAGTTACGAGCCTTCATGTTATCTAGGACACGACAGGTTGAGGGATCAATGTGGTCACCAACATTATAGCAAGTGCTGCAATAAATTATGAAAAGTCTTGTTAACTAATACACTCAAGACATACGCATGTATAGAGAGGCAATTTAAACATAGAGTAACAATGTCAAATCAATTAGGATAAAACTAAGATATATATATGTGTGTGTGTGTATGTATATATCATCATCATCGTTTAACGTCCGCTTTCCATGCTAGCATGGGTTGGACGATTTGACTGAGGACTGGTGAAACCGGATGGCAACACCAGGCTCCAATCTAATTTGGCAGAGTTTCTACAGCTGGATGCCCTTCCTAACGCCAACCACTCAGAGAGTGTAGTGGGTGCTTTTACGTGTCACCCGCACGAAAACGGCCACGCTCGAAATGGTGTCTTTTATGTGCCACCCACACAAGCCAGTCCAGGGGCACTGGCAACGATCTCGCTCAAAAATCCTACGGGAGCCAGTCAGGCGGTACTGGCAACGGCCACGCTCAAAATGGTGCATCTCATGTGCCACCCGCACAAGAGCCAATCCAGGGGCACTGGCAACGATCAACGATCTTACTTGGCTTGCCGAGTCTTCTCACGCACAGCACATTTCCAAAGGTCTCGGTCAGTAGTCATCGCCTCAGTGAGGCCCAATGTACGAAGGTCTTGCCTCACCACCTCAGCCCAGGTCTTCCTGGGCCTACCTCTTCCACGGGTTCTCTCAACTGTTAGGGTGTGGCACTTTTTCACGCAGCTATCCTCATCCATTCTCACCACATGTCCATACCAGCGCAATCGTCTCTCTTGCACATCACAACTGATGCTTCTAATGTTCAGCTTTTCTCTCAAGATACTTACACTCTGACGGGTATTCACATTGACATTACACATCCAACGGAGCATACTGGCTTCATTCCTTGCGAGCTTACGTATGTCCTCAGCAGTTACAGCCCATGTTTCACTGCCATGTAGCATGGCTGTTCGTACGCATGCGTCATACAGTCTGCCTTTTACTCTGAGTGAGAGTCCCTTTGTCGCCAGCAGGGGTAAGAGCTCTCTAAACTTTGCCCAGGCTACTCTTATTCTAGCAGCTACACTTTCAGCACACCCACCCCCACTACTAACTTGGTCGCCCAGATATAGATATTTTATCTTTTACTGTTTCAGACATTGGACTGTGGCCAGGCTGAAGAATTGCTTTGAAATGTTTTAGTCAAAAGAATTGACCTGAGTAATTTTCTTTTTTAAGCTTGGTACTTATTCAAAAAGTCTCTCTTTGCAGAACTGGTAAGTAACAGGGGTGTAAACAAACTACCATCAGTTGTCAAACAGTGGTATGGGAAACTCACATACACACATACACACAATGGGCTTCTTTTAGTTCCCATCCACCAAATCCACTCACAAGGCTTAGATCAGCATAGGGATATAATAGAAGGTGCTATGCAGTGGGACTGAACCCAGACAATATGTGGCGAGCAAGCAAACTTCTTATATATGTGTATGTATACATACACACCCAGAATGTATATATATATATATATAAATATATATATATATATATATATATATATATATATATATATATGTATGTATGTATGTATGTATGTATGTATGTATGTATTTTTTTATTAATATTTAGCAGAAGTAACAGAGTGATTCAAAGTCCAAGACTCATAATTTGAGTTCTAATTTTTCCCATTTGCACCAACATACCTATATACAGATATATATATATATATACAAAACTGAGAATGTGTGTTTGTCTGTCTGTATGTGTGCATCGCTAAAACTGAAAACTACCCAACTGATTTGATTCAAATTTTACACATGCCTTGGAAGCTCTGTTCAAAATGATGGAAATCTTGATACTGAAATACAGCTGCGAATTCAAAGGGCAGTAAAAGTATTTGATAGCTTGGAGTCACACATTTGGTGCCAGTCACATATAAATAAGAATACAAAGCTGGCTCTTTACAAATCATTTGTCTTACCACTCGTTGTATTCCTGTGAAACTTGGACTTGTTATGAAAGGCATTTTAAACTGTTAGAACAAACAATTCCACCAAAAATGCCTTCATTGCATTTAAAAATTAAATGGAGTTCTTTTACTCAAAACACAGATGTCCTTGCATCTGCAGGCATCACCTCAATTAACGCTATGATTTTGAGAAACCAATTGAGATGGTGCGTGGCCATATTGTTCGAATGGCAGATGAATGCATGCTGAAACAGCTGTTTTATGGTGAGCTTGCAGAGGGGAAATGCTATCGGCATAAACCTAAGAAAAGGTTTAAGGACGGCATAAGGACTACTATGAAGTCACTTGGAATGGTTCCAGAAGATACAGAAACCCTTGCTTCGGATCGAGTTGGATGGCAAACCAAGGTGTTGAGTGGAGTAAAAGCATTTGAAGAGGCCAGGATAATGCAAGTAAGACTCAAAAGTATCTAAGGAAGAATGTAATGATAGAGAAGGTGGATGACAATGACCTTTTTGTGTGCACAGTCTGTGACAGACCATGCCTGTCTTTTGCTGGCCTCAAATCGCATCTGCAAACGCATGGAAAACGAACCTCCACCAACTATTCTGCTCATATGTCTGTGCATACCATTGAATGCAGTGTATGCCAGAAGGTTTGAAAATCCAACAGAGGTCTCAAAAGACATGTTAAGAACCACAAAGTGCAAAACTTATCTGCAGGTATTGGTGGTCCAAATCAGAGGTGCAATCTATGTGGGTGTCTTTTCAGAACAATATCTGGTTTAAAAAGCCACATCAGACGCCATTATGGTGATAAGGTGTAGGTACAGGAGGTGGTCAGACTGTGTATAAGGAGTAGACAACCACCATATATGTACATATATATAGATATATATATATATATATACACACACACACACACATATATACATACACACACACATATATATATGTATATATATACATATATATATATATGTGTGTGTGTGTGGATATATATATATATATATATATATATATATATATATATATATATATATATATATATGTATGTATGTATGTAGAGCCAAGGGAGAAGCAGAAAAGAAGAAGTTTGCCAATGTCCAATGACACGAGGACCAAAGAGCTGAAGTATTTGAGATTGTAAGACAGTGTGTGAGACAAAACTGTGATGTCACAGAAGAGAAATGTGTCTGCATGGATGATGGTGCACTTGCTTTTAATGATTCAGAAAAGAAAGAGGCTTGGAGAAGTCGTTATGAAAGACTGCTGAACGTGGAGAATGAATGGGAGGAGGAGAGCCTGCCAAATGTTGACCCAGTAGAGGGACCAACTATCTGATTACACAGCACCTTGGTAAATAAAGCAATTAAAGATATGAAGCCAGGAAAAGCCCCCAGCCCATCAGGAATCACTACTGTGATGCTTAAAACATCTGGTGGCGTGGGCTATGGCCTAGTCACCTGTATTGTAAACCAGGTAGTTCACGAAGGAGTCATACCCAATGACTGGCGTAGCAGTACCATAGTCAACTGCTACAAGGATAAAAAGAAAAAAATACAGGGGTATCAAACTGCTGGATCAGGTGACGAAAGTAACAGAGAGGGTCATAGCCCAACTAATTAGGGAGAGAGGCCGCTTAGATGAGAAGCAATTTGGTTTTGTGCCAGGTAGAAGCACCACTGATGCTGTATTCCTGGTACGGCAACTGCAGGAGAAACACCTAGCTAAAGGTTAGACCCCTATATTTGGTTTTTGTGAACTTGGAGAAAGCCTTTGACAGGGTCCCCCGATCCCTTATCTGGTGAGCAATGCAGAAGCTGGAGATTGACAAATGGTTAATAAGGGCTGTACAGGCCCTATACAGAGAAGCCATTAATAGGGTTAGGGTTGGCAATGAGTATAGTGAAGATTTCTGGGTAGAAGTAGAGGTCCACCAAGGATCAGCCCTCAACCATGTGGTTGGGAAGCAAACTTCATACCACACAGCCACACCTGCATGTGTATATAAAGTTTTAAAAAATGAACAATAACAGTGTTCTGTGAAAAAAGAAATCAAACAATTTGAAGAAAATCATTTTGGCATCAGTATATTACAGTTAGGTACATAGCATGGTGGTTTGAGTGTGGAGCTTGACTCACGCTTATAAGATTACAGGTTTGATTCTTGAACTAGGTGGCATGTTGTGTTTTTGAGCAAAGCACTTCACTTCATTTTACATAGCTTCAATTCACTCAGCTAAAGAAGATGGGTACTAGCTGACCTTGTATCAGACTAGCATCCTGTTCAACAGGTATGTTGGAAACAAAGATAAATTCCAGCTTAAATGGGCCTGAAAGTTCAAGACACCCTTTAAATAGGGTGTTATCAATGCCTAATCTGAAATTCCTTCAGTTAAGATTTCAAATTCAATGAATTACATAAGACTGGTAGCAATTGAAAGCAAGCTGTGCAATACTTTCTCCACAGAAAATACAGATCAATGTTCAATAATCACCTCTATACACCAAAAGTAATTTTCTGCTACACAGATGTGCATAAATCACTACATAAATATGTACAAATTGATCCTTATAAGTCTACATGATAATCCCTCTCACTGAACCATCAGCAAATAATCGAGTACAAGTAGGACATTGTTGCTGTTTAGCCAGAGGTCAGCTTTGAATGAATGAATCTATGATCTAAGGCTTTCCGGTAATGACCATCCCATCTTTTTTCAGTGGTAGTTTCTCTAGGATTACATTATCTAATGTGTGTATGTGTTTAAAAGGTGAAAGAGGTCTGACTACTATTTCTAGCAACTACATAAAAGCATTTTTTTTTTTTGGCCCAATCAGTATATAATATGATATTGGTCTCCTTGGCAAAGTGACATGTTTATGATTACAAATCAGACACAAATTATAATAAGGACACAGGAAGAAATGAGTTTGTAACTTCAGTTGTAACGTAAAAATTTGTATTGGATCATCTCAAACTAATTAAATGTTCCACTTTTGGACACTAAAGGGTTTAAAAGTTTCACTGTATCATTACAACAAAAATAATGCTTAAAAAGACAAAAAAACCTAATGCTAATTATGAGATTGAGATTATTACTTACAGTTCAGAGAGAGACAGCTTATTTGCATTGTGGGGAACTTTTGTAAAGAAACTATCAACAATTCTTGCAACTGGTAACTGTGTGAGGAGTGCATTCCCTTTGCTTTCATCTTGTAATAGAAGAGAGATTGTTTTCTCGTCATAATAAGACACATCCAACATTTTATACCGTGGAGATGATCTGCAAGACAAAAAAATAGATAATTAAGTTTCAGAAGATAAAGGTTATTTTCTCAAGGACATCATAATTTAAATTTTAGGTCATACTCGTTATAAAATATAATAATACAAAGATGCACATGTGGCTGTATGGTTAAGAAGTTTGCTTCTCAACCACATGGTTTCAGGTTCAGTCCCACGGCAAGTTACTTTCGCCCAGTACTTTTTACAATAGCTCTGGGCTGATAAAAGCCTTGTGAGTGTATTTCATAAACAAATACTGAAAGGTGCCCCTTACGTTCGGTAGTGTGTTTATTGTGGTAGTTTTGACTTTAAGAGTCCCTCCTTGCGTGAGGCATTTATGTATAGTAATGCCCTTTAATATAAATAAATATATTTAAAGGGAATAAATAATTTTCCCCTTATGAGGTTTTTCATGCTGACTTCTTCATAAATTCTTATAAAGATTTTATCCTATTTTTAAGTATATATGTATGTATGTGTGTGTGTGTGTGTGTGTGTGTATGTGTGTGTCACTGCAATTTCATCAAGGCTCCATCACTTACGACATTTTCAAAAGTGAACTAATTCAAACAAGCTTCCTGTGTTGGTATTCAACTGAAGTTGACAGTGTTACTTTTTAAATCAAATTGAATTCTGGTCTTATAATTACATCTACTAGCATTACACTTGAATCATGATTTTAAAATGTTTATTTATATTACAATTAATTGTAGCTGTTTTGTTTACATTTGCTAGGATGGAATACATTATTTATTCAGAGATATTTCACTTATTTTGGGTTTTTACCCTCAATGCCATTGATATTATTATTATAATTAAATTTATTAGTATTATTTGCATAAATATCATTAATTATCACAATCATTATATCAACTAGTATAATTACTATAGATGGTAAATTATGTTTCTTTAAATATATATATATATATATATATATATATATATATATATATATATATATATATATATATATATATATATAATTTTTCAGCGATTTAAATAAGAGTTTTGACTGTTATTTCCAACAGGTGGACATATATGCTATGTCCTTTGATTAATTTTAATCCTTCAACTATTTAATGCTTATTTGAGCCTGAAATTGCCTATATTATTGATTCTGTTATTATCATTTTTAATTGTTACACTAAAAAATAAGATCTAATCTATGCTGTAACCTATTAATCAAAACATGACAATGTGGGTAGAGGCTGATATCTTAACATTTCTGATGGTCTTAAGTATAAAAAAATTATTAAAGATTTATATAGAACTACATTCTGAGTATGTCTATAAGCTATTGTGTTTAGACCGGTTTTCTATCCTCAAACTGTTCCGTTTTGTACATGCAATTTTTTTTTTTTTTTTTTATAAAGAACTCTGAAATTAGAAAAATCAAAAATCTGCAACAATCTCGGTCCCATGAGTATTGGATAATGGATTTTCAACAGTGTAAAAAAACTGATTGTGGTGTTCATAGTTTTGACGGTGATTGATGGTGATTGTGGTGAAAGCAGAGACAGTGTTGATGGTCGAGATAAGTATGGGAGGAGGATAAAATAGTATCGGTGGTTATAATGGCGACAGGAGTGGTGTGATGTAAGGTGGAAATGAGCTGCTTGGCGGAGGTCTGCATTCTCCGAGTGCTTTTCTAGTTAAATATGCAATTATAAATTAAATGGTGTAGGGAATAGAGAATGTAAATGCAGACTATATTCTTCCAAACCAATCTGAACATGTCTTACGTAACTGAAAGGTGTAACACATATGTGTACGAGTTAATTCTTCAAGTAATTCAAGCTGAAGAACTAAGCAGTGCATATATATGTTACACCTTTGAGTTATATAAGACATGTTCAGATTGGCTTGGAAACATATGTATTCTTGATTTACTTTCACCATTCCCTACACTCTTTATATATATACATGGGGGTTGGGAATAAACAATTAACCATATTTTCTCTGGCTCCCTAGTTTTAACTAAGAAATGAATACATTTACAAGTATGACAGATCTGAGGCTTTCATACAGTGGAAGTTACATTACATCAATATCATGAAATACTAACAGAAAATGAACCGAAAAAGGAAGCCTGGATATGATGATTCAATCTGCTAGAAATAACAACAAAATCTCCTTCAAATTGCACTCTGCTAAATTAGGAAAGGACACTTTGAGAAAAAAAAATGGTTCAGGATTACTTGCACAAGAAAAATGTGAGATGATTATGGCTACTCCAACAGGGCAGATATGGGGCCAAACACCAACCAAGAGAAAAATTGTGGTTAAATCATCATCATCGCACACAACGTAGGGTCCTAATGACCAGACTCTGCAACATGCCAGTACACATAGACAGAGAAGCCAAGGTTATTCAACTGGTTGTTGTTGTCAAATACCACCAGGAGGAGAAGTGCCTCTTAATCAAGCTGTCAGTCCCTTTAGACAATAAAGTCTTGCTAAGAGAAATACATAAATTACCCAAATGTAAAGATCGAGAAATAGCTAATTAATAGACATACATTTATACACACACATAGAAAGTGTGTACACAGATCTAAAAGACCATGTTATGTAGGTGCAATACCATACTGAGAAAGGTACCATCCAGACTAAACTTCAAGTGTCCTAATAGGTTAAACAAGCTGTTAGAGCCTGATATCTTCTAACCCATGGTGGACTATTATCAAAAACATGATAATGTTATTCGTGGTATTACTTTCCTTTCTGGTTGCCTACACTGCAAGATCATTCTTAATTTATCATTCTGAAACATTCTTAATCTACAACGAAGGTACATATCACAAGAGACAGCTGTGTGTCTGTGTGAAACATGTAATGATTGTATGATTTTGTGTGAGTATACATTTTTGAGTCTACACGGCTATAATAATATATATCAATGCAATACCTGTTTAACTCTACTTGTACATATGTAGGTCTGCACACTGACTTCTTATATCTTTATTCTTTTATATAAATATGGGTATGTTTGTACATGTGTGTGTGTGTGTGTGTGTGTGTGTGTGTGTGTATGTCTAGAAATCTGTCAACTATATCTATGCCTTTATCTTCTATATATTTAAACATGTCTGTCTGTCTCTTCAACCAGTGTCTACAAAATAAACTATTACTATTGTTAATGTAGTATGGAAATCTCTAATAATACAAGGGGGGTGCTGAAAAGTTCCTAGCTTTGGATAAAAGAAAATACAGGAAGATCAGTTAATTGTGATTTTATGTAACATATTCCCCCTCTCAGATTCACACATTTATTGCAGTGGTCCTTCAGTTTTTCTAAATCCTGTAAAAGAACTCGGAAGGCTGGGCCTCCAGCTGGGCCTCCAGCTGGGCTTTTCATGCTATCCTTAAAACCAGGATGTTTTCAGCAGCCCCTAGTATTGTATTGATGACTTTACAAATACTGTAGTACTATCTTCAAGTATTCTGAATACTTAAAGAATTCAGAACAAGCATGATGTCGTCAATTTACTGGATCTTTTTTCTTGTTTTTTGCTTTGGGGCATGCATATATAATAATTCTTTCCCTGTTGTCTTTTACTTCTTCACATCCATTTATCAGCTAATTTTTTAATTTTAAATCACTTCTCAAAGACATTTAAAAAGAATTCTTATATATTTATTTAGATGTTATTTTTGTTTAATCATTGTCTGTTGTTTTTGTTTGTTTCTCTCTCTCTCTCTCTCTCTCTCTCTCTGTCTTTCTCTCTCCTTCAAAAATTTCCTTATTGACAAATTGTAGTTTAAAAACTTGAGATTTGAAAGTCATACAATACAGCTGGATGACTCCAGCTTGCAGTGTGAGAATTGATAGACTAATTGTAATTATTAGTATGAAGAGCTAAAAAAAAATAAATAAATAAAAAAAATAGTGACTTATATTAGATTTCTGTTAGGAAATCTACCTTATATTTAGGGACAGAATCATTCAGCAGAGAATAGTTCTTCAATGAAGGACTCTGGTACAGGAAACATTACATATTTCTTTCCTTTATGGCATCTTACAGCCCCTACTGATCATTTTCTCTTTCTCTTCTCCACATTTCCTGTACTAGACATGAGTGTCCATGCAGATCCCTTTGCAGGAACCTGACCCCCCCCCCCCACACACACACACCACCTTGCCTCCCATAGTCATCCTCTCCAGTATTCCCTAGCATGAAGATGATCTCCCTTCCATCTCCCCCATGGCTTGTCCTGCAAACTGCATAGCAACCTCAACAAGGCAAGTGACCTGTAAAAAGCACCTGATCCACTCTGTAAAGTGGTTGGCATTAGGAAGAGCATCCAGCCATAAAAACCATGCCAAAGAAGACATTGGAGCATGATGCAGCCCTTGGACACATCAGATCCTGTTGAACTGTCCAGCCCATGCCATCATGAAATTGGCTTACAATGTTGTGTAGCATATTTTTATAGCTATGATGACCTATACATGTTTCCACTGCACAGAGTATGAGCAGTTGCATATGCAACCAGGCATAATTTTCTGTGCAACTTCGTTCAGGGTCTTTCAACCAGCTGTATGACATTGTAAAATAAATGGAAAAAGATTCTGATGATGTACCAGTCTCCATATTTTCACTCATTATAATTATTGCTAATATACACTCCAGATAATATTACCATCCAGGGAAGTGAACAAAGAATTACCCACTGGAGGAGTAGTCTGTGATTACCCCTAGTAGTCATAGACATTAAATACTAATTGACGCAGATGACCATAACCTGGAGCATAACTGGGAGTACCACAGTATCCACCCCGGATAATATCACCCTCTAAACTCTATAATGAGTGAGTGAATGGGTGTGTATGTGTGTGTATCTCTCTCTCTCTCTCTCTCAAACATGCAGTCCAGCACCCACTGCTTGTTATTCCTAAAGACAGATTAATAGCATTTAGTTCACCAAAACAACAGTCAAGTTTAAGTCCCAAACTTGTACCACAACAAATTGAAGATGTTTCTAGCCTCTAACAAGCTTCTTATTACTCAAGTGACAGATGTCAGCTGTTAAACACAGAACAGGCAGCTGTCAACCAGACCCAAAAGGTGTTTGCTAGCTGCTACAGTCAGACAAGACCCTTAAGCCATAGAAGGGATAAACAGCAACAACAAGAAAAGAAGAGGAAATAATATGAACGGTGGTGGGGGGAGTGATTATTCAGAGATAATTACAAGCACAAGCCTACAGTTTAGGAAAGATGTGAAGAATGAAGCTAATGTAAAGAAAACATTGTTTTAGAGCAGCGTGTCTTGTTTTCTATTCATCTTAGCTTTAATAATGGCATAACATAATATATTTCAGTATTACAATAGCACAGCTTCAGGCAAATACTCTTACTCTCTCTCTCTCTCTTTCTCTCTCTTACTATTATAAGGTAAACCCTCTATCACTGAAAGAACTTTTATAAATAATTATACATGTTTTCTCTTGTAAGGGACTTATTACAATAATACTGGCAAGACACACACATGCACACGCGTGCCCACAATGAGGCACAAGCAACCACCCTCCCATACACTCATAATCATTAACAATTCAGCTGTTCGTACACTCATTCCTTCACACATTATGATATCTTGTAAACAAATATTTAAAAACAATTGTTTTTTTGTTTTGCTGAACAACCTAATCATTTTTTTTTTTTTCATCTTTTATCGTTTACTTGTTTCAGTCATTAGACTGCAGCCATGCTGGAGCACCACCTTGAAGGGTTTATTTATTCCAGTGATTCTCAACTGGAGTCCATGTGACCCTTGAGGGTCCATATAAGATTTTGTTGCAAAATATGTGTAATGAAATCAGTTATATTTCTACAATACATAAAATAGAATTCAACAATTTTTTTTAATACAATTCCTAATAATATTCAACTATAAAAATATATTAGGATTTTTTAAACATTGAATGGCTAGGAGGGTCTGCCTGAGTACAATGGGAATCAAAGGGGTCCAAAAGGTAAAAAAAATAGTTGAGAATCACTGGTTTAGTTAAACAAATCAACCCCAGTGATTTGTTTTCTTTTCAAGTTTGGTAGTTATTTTATTGGTCTCTTTTGCCAAACTACTAAGTCATGGTGATATAAAAAAAAAACCAACACCAGTTATCAGGTGGTGGTTTGAAACAAACACAAAGACAGACACACACACACACACACGCTTCTTTCAGTTTCCATCTACTCACAAGGATTTGGTCAGCCAGGGGCTATGGGAGAAGCACTTGCTCAAGGTGGCATACTGTGGATCTGAACTCAAGACCACATGGATGGGAAGCAAGATTATCAATCACACAGTCATGTTAAACAGTTTTTCAACCTGATATTATTCACATAATTGTTTATAGAATCTTATACACATCATATTAATTTTATGTTCACTTTTTTACATGCTGATATGGGTTGTACGAGACTTGGCGAAGAAATATTCTATGGCTGGTTATCCCTCTTGTTGCTAATCCTTACCTATTTTCAACCCAAGTATTTTTATACTCCAGTGGTTTTCACATGTCAAAACTGGCAAGAGGACATATTGTTTACAGGCAACACAAGCATAATATCTTTCTCAACTCACAGTGCATTCACACACACACAACTGGCTTTTATACAGTTTCTGCCAAGCAGTTTCATTCACAAGACATTTGCCTGGAGTGCCATATATTGGGTTGGAACACAAGACCTTATGGTTACAATGCAAATGTATTAAGACACATATTGTAAACATATGTCAAAATAAAGATGAACTATGAATTCCACTATGACATGAATTCAAAGAACCTGGGGCTGCAAGGATGATATAGCAGCCAATCTGCCATCTTGAAAAAAAAGGAGAGAAACCAATGCATATGACCCTTTACAGAGCCTTCAAGATTGGTGGAAGGGAAAGAGAAAATTATTCTCAAGCCAGAGACTTGGTCTAAATACTTGCGTCAGAGTGGACACTACTAAAGTCCCCCAAGGACTAGGTGGTGATGGTAAGCTATATTATGAATTAAATCAACTATTCAAATAGACCACAGTGAGATTAGAACCCAGGATGCAAAGAACTTGGACAAATAATGCAAGACACCCAATGTTCTAACAATTCTGCCATGCCACCATTTTAGACTGATACTTTATGGTCATGATAGGAATGTTTTTAATTACTGACCTGCTCAATAAGAGTTAACTTGGGGTTAAATAATTCACAGAAGGTAACTCATCAAAAGTAAACTATATACCAAAGACCAAAAACAACTTATAACACACTAAACCATTCGCTCTACTATCCCCAGTATTTTTTAAACTGCAATTTTAAAAAAAACCTATTTACAAGCCAATGAAAAGAGTGTCAGTTTGTTGCACCTGCAAAATTTAGTCATTAAATCTCCCTTAGAAAATACTCTACAGTCTCTTAAAACCCATGAGCTATGCTTGGAAAGTAAAAAACAAGATGGTCACCAACAGGATACTTTTGGTCATTAGATGTAGCTGATCAAAGTCCATGTAGGGCTGAACAATAACATAAACAGAAAAGCTATACATATAAATGTCTAATGTTTCTTTACCAACAATCATGAAATATTGAGCTTTTTCATCAAACCATGTCTCTTCTACTTTTATCATAGCCTCTATTAATCTAAAGTTACTATGCCCATCCCAAGTCCATTGACTATTGCTTCAGTGCACCTGCCTTTCCACTTCATGATAAATAACATGCATCAAACAATATGTGCAACCTGTCTTCTTTGTCAATACATTATTTACTATTAACTGACATGAATTTCTTTAGTATTTCATTTCTTTTTATTAGACTAAGAGTAAATCTTTAAGGACAAAGGAAAAACACAGACATCAAAATATTTTTTTAAATGAACGATATTTCTGTAACTAACCAAGTTAAACAGTAAATTATTCAATAAAGGACATTTAAAAAAAAAAGTTGTCATAAAGGATTTTAACCCTTCTGATGCCAACCTTCCTAAAATGACCCTACTCTTGTGACAGAAACTTCTTATTCCAAAGTGATCTAAATTAAACCCTTGCATGAAAATTCTATATTAATTTATGTCCCAAATAAGGTGGCAGGCAGGCAGAATTGTTAGCACGCTGGGCAAAATGCTTAACAGCATTTTGTCCATCTTTACATTCTGAGTTCAAATCCCACCAAGATCAACACTGCCTTTCATCCTTTTGGAGTCAATGAAATAAGTACCAGTTAAACACTAGGGTCAATACAATCAACTTATCTCCTCTACCAAAATTGCTGGCATTGTAACAAAATCTGAAACCAATTTGTGTCCCAAATAGCAGCTTAACAAGGATGAAGTTATTTTACAAGATGCAATGGAATCATGTCAGTCAGTCAGTGCTTTAAAACGTTTTACACCAAATAATAAATGTTTAAATGAAGTTAACAGTTTTTGGGTGTTTTTGATTGGCTAACATGTGTCTTCCACATTGCAATCATTTTCATTTCACTAATTTCTTCATTATTTTTACGATTAACTGAAACAAAAGCAATGCATTTCAACAGGAATATTGTAATAAAGGGTTAACAGAGATCCCAAAACAAAAACTTAGTGGGTAATATCGGACTTACTTTTTAATACATCTAATTAAAAATCAAAACCTACAAACTGTGTAGAATAGAGCCTTTAATGTAAGTGTTTACCAGACAGAATCAGAGATTATCGTTAATAATAGTGTAACAAAGAAGGCTTTTAGAAGGAGAGAGAGAGAGAGAGAGAGATAGAGTTATAATGACTGAGGTCAGAAGATATACTCTTTTACTCTTTTACTTGTTTCAGTCATTTGACTGCGGCCATGCTGGAGCACCGCATTTAGTCGAGAAATTTGACCCCAGGACTTATTCTTTGTAAGCCTAGTACTTACTCTATCGGTCTCTTTTTGCTGAACCGCTAAGTTACGGAGACGTAAACACACCAGCATCGGTTCTCAAGCGATGGTGGGGGGACAAATACAGACACACACACATACACACACACATATATATATATATATATATATATATATATATATATATACATATATACGACAGACTTCTTTCAGTTTCTGTCTACCAAATCCACTCACAGCCCGAGGCTATAGTAGAAGACACTTATCCAAGGTGTCACGCAGTGGGACTGAACCTAGAACCATGTGGTTGGTAAGCAATCTACTTACCACACAGCCACTCCTGCGCCTATGGAAAAAAGTACAAGTGTCTCCCCGGTGGGGAATCGAACCCCGGTCTCCCGCGTGACAGGCAGGGATACTTACCACTATACTACTGAGGATGAAAAAGTATCTAGAAATTTTCAAAGCCAATTTATTTGACATATGTGTATATATCATATATCAACTAAGCTATCAGATGCTGTTATACACCACTGGTCACAATGTGCTTCACTGCATAGTTGTAGCCTTCAAATGATGCCACCCTGCTGACTAGGCAGGCAGGTCAACATCTTCCCCTAACAGAACACCAATCTGTCACAGATTTACCCACCTACAGCTGAGTGGACTGGAGTGACATGAAAAATGAAGTGTTTTGTTCAAGAAAACAACATGCCACTTAGTCAGGGAATCAAAACAACGATCTTGCAATCATGAATGCAACACTCTAGCCACTAGTCCACACTCCTTCAAATATGTATCTTTTTACATTCAAAAGCCACAACATCATCATCATCATCGTTTAATGTCCACTTTCCATGCTAGCATGGGTTGGACGATTTGACTGAGGACTGGTGAATCAGATGGCTACACCAGGCTCCAATCTGATTTGGCAGAGTTTCTACAGCTGGATGCCCTTCCAAACGCCAACCACTCCGAGAGTGTAGTGGGTGCTTTTACGTGCCACCGGCACGAAGGCCAGTCAGGAGGTACTGGCAACGGCCACGCTCAAAATGGTGTATTTTACGTGCCACCTGCACAGGAGCCAGTCCAGCGGTACTGACAACAAACTCGCTCGAATGTCTTTTCACGTGCCAAAAGAAATATACTGCTAAGTAGATTGATTACTCTTCGCCTGCTGAAGGCTTATATCGCATCTTCATTTCTGCAGTAATTACTTTAAAATCTGGTTGGTAGGATGTTAAAAGCTGTTTTACTAAGATATGATTTTGAAAGCCAATCTTGTCACAGTAGCTGCACACAGTAGCTCAAGAGCCACATGCAGCTTGCAAGCTGCAGAGTCCCCACACAGCTCCCCCTGTTGTTATATAGAGAAAACTATGCTGTTTCTCCCCCCTTATGATACAACCTCTTTGTTTCAAGAGCAAGATGACTAACTATTAAATAATAGCCTCAAAATCTCTTTCTCACTCTCTTCCTCTCTCTTTCTCTATCGTGAGAGAAAGAGAGAGTGTATGAGTGAGTGTATAACTAAAAAGTAAAAAAATATATATAAATCATCATCAACTTTTCTCATTTGGAGTAAACTTAACATGCTTTCCAACTGCTGTTATGGTAGTATGCACATGAACTATACATGTTCAGAGAGTCATATATAAAATGAAATAATATCTCAATGTATATATAAATTGCTTTGTTCACAAACAATATACAACAATAAAAATAGAGTACATACACTATCAAGAACAAAATTAATAGCAGCTGTTAAAGAAATGAACTATTTAAAATTAGCTGAATATATTCCAACGTAGTAGTAATAAATGTTAAGAAATAGTCATTTGGTAAGAAGACAGTTGACCAAGAATTCTGTTCTCTAATTCCAGAATCAGATTAAAACCTTTGGTATTCAAATTACTCTGTCAAATGTAATGATTATTTATTTACATTGTTTTGAATTAATCATGCATTATGTCATAGCTTCAAGATTTCAATGATAGGATCGTTTATTGTTACAATGCCATTGTAGGTGTGAGAGGCTGAGTCTGACTGGTTTTTAATATAAAACAATATACGAACTGGATACAGCTAGTTTAAATGCTAAAGTTTTAAAGACCATGAATCTTCACTCAATTGCAGATTTCTTTAGACTATTCAGACAAAGCATAAGAAGTGTGATAGAGGAGCCAAATGAAAAGAAGTGATGAGATCAGTTTTCAGGACATTAAGAGGTCCAGTAGAGTAGAATATGAATTAAAGGGGTTCATAGGCAAAAAAAATAATTGAGAACCACTGGATTAAACCATTCAAGGCGGTGCCCCAGCATGGTCGCAATTCAAATACTGAAACAAAATAAAAGACATTTGTACGACAGGTAATGCAATATTTTTGCTGTCTGGTTAAAGCTTCTATACTGAATGAGACTTGCATTAAAATCCACTATAATAAACAATTCATTATATAGAAATAATATTATAGCAGTTTAGTCATTAACTTTCAAGTGGTCAGTTCTTTGGAACGAAATGAAAATTTATTTAAAATAGAAAAATAAAAAAAAAAACTAATTATATTAGTAGGAAAAATGTTCCTAACAATTACGAAATTGCGCCATCTACCTCCTCTCAATTCATTACCCCTTTACCTAACAATAAAACTATGATAATGGACAGAGACACATCCAGTACGAACTTTGTCGTTTACCAAAATTAAAGCTGTCAACGTCTTACAATACATCAGATTCCCATCCACGCTTCATCCAGTTTTCATTTCCTTTGTAATGCATCTATATAATTAACAAACCTTTTAACGTTACGCGCGCCTAGTATTAAGATAAATTGAGTAGGAGATAGATAAAAAATATAATAACAGGACAAAAAAAAAATTCAAATAAAACAGAGTTTCGAAAAGAAAAGATTAAGAAATCTAAGTTAAATAAATTATAGCTCCGCCCTTCTTGATAGTGAACACGTGTTTATCAAGTGGGATAAACCCATCCCTCTGTTTGCCTTTAATACTCCAGCTCAAAAGTTATTCAGTCTTATTGTTACATTTCCTTTTCTTTTTGTCGCTTTCTTTCTGTTCGTAAGTTAGTGGGGCGAGAGTGGATAAAGAAAAAGTTAATAGAGGCACGAGCATACAGGTGAGAAAGACATGTTTTGATACCCCACAGGCAGCAAATCAGCAAGCAGTCAGATCAGTTGAAAATTACCCAGTAAATATAACATATCTATATAACTGACAAAGAGTTTAGTTAAGTTCATTCGTCGAGTGAATCCGCCTTGAGAGGTTACACTATTGATCGTCGTCGATTTTATTATTATTATTATTATCGTTATTATTACTTTTTATCACAGTCCGAATCAAATCAAACCCAAAAGGATTGGATTAAAACGGGAGGGAAAAAACTCTACACTTAAATTACTGCTTTGCTTTCTTCCTTAAAACTTGGAGAACAAAAGCTGTCAAAATCAAGTCTCGACACAGCCAGAAATATGATAAATTACAAGTTGCTAATATTTTTACTGACAGTCACTACATGGATACAGACTGCAACAAGTAGCGCACTAAAAACAGTAAGTATTTATTTTGTTGAACATTCTGGTTTCATTAATATCTAAGTATAAAACAGCATTTAACGTACACAAATATTCAAAGTATGGAACTCCATACCGCTGTATATAATATGCGTGTGAGACAAGTGTACCCCCAACCGACTTTACTTCCTCAGATATGCGGGCGCGCGCGCACACACACAGATAATCGAAGTTACAAAGTGACTTAAGAGCTGAGTGTCTAGTATGACATTACTTTTTGAGTTCTTTTTTCTTGTTTGTATAACAGATTGGATTGATAAATAATTTAAAGTAATTCAGCTTGAATGCTGTAAATAACTAAGTTGAATAACAAATTTAGTGTTGCTGGTAACGCTGGTTTGTAGAGGAATGAGGAATGAAGTGGGACAAGTAAAACGATAACTTGGCCCTTATATCTATATATATGTGTATATGTGTGTATGTATGAGATTTTATGTGTATATGTGTCCGTGTCCGCAGGGACTAGTATCATCATGGCCGAGTGGTTCAGAAATTTACAATGCATTCATGAAGACATGGTTCGATCTACTGCGTGTGATCTTGGGGAAAGATTCGACCTGAAAGTTACGTTCAGGGTACATGTGGTGACGTCTTTAGGCAATGGGCACACTGGGCAGTTTCCCGGGGCCCCTCACGAGTCAAGGGGCACAGTTTTGATCTATTTATGCTATAGCTTGCTGGCAATGAATAAATGTTTTGAAGATCCAATAATTTGCCCTAAGACGGCCATGGGGGACATGTGTCTGTTAATAATAGTCAATGAGTAAGTGTAGGTGGTACAGTGGACTGAATAAATGAATGTTCATCGTCAAAGCCAATAGAAGATCTATTATGTGTGTTTGTGTGTGTGTGTATGTATGTATGTATATATATATATATATATATATATATATATATGCGTGTGTGAATGTATTTATGTATGTATGTAGATTCCGAAGGAGGAGCTTACTGTGATAGCCGCACGATTCTCCGGATCCATATTTAATACTACTCTTTTATAAGGCATGATATATTGGTTTCAAATTTTCTGGCACAAGTCCAGCAAATTCGGTGGGGGTGGGGTAAGTCGACATCGGCAGAATTTGAACTCAGAATACAAAGACAGATGATATGCTGCCGCTAAGCATTTTGCCTGGCGTGTTAATAACTCTGATAAACTCGTCGCCGTATAAGGGATGATATACTTCATGTAATAAATATGCATCATATATTACACATAATAGCAACAACATATTACATACAATAGATATACACACACAATACATGAATATACCAATCTTCACATCGTCTGGGTTCTTATATGAGGTTCTTGACTTCATAGAAGAACTGGAGGATCACGTCTCGTCCACACGTTTTTCTTTTTGGTTGATTTCTACAGCTGAACTCCCCTTCTCGTCACCAACAACTGCACATAGTGTACTGGTTGCATTTTAATATGGCAAGGGAGACTTCGTGTTCTTGGCTAGACTAGTGAGTTCTCTTAACATTGCCATATCATTCATAAACCACCATATATCATATGTAATATATATCATGCAGCATATACATTATATCACGTACTATATATATATATATATATATATATATATATATATATATATATATATATATATATATACACGTGTGTGTGTGTGTGTATCGAGCCCAGTGCTCAAATGGTACTTATTTTATCGACTTCGAAAGAATGAAAGGTAAAGTCGACCTCGGCGGAATTTGAACTCAACGTAAAGGCGAACGAAATGCCGCTAAACATTTTCCCCGGCGTGCATGCTCACCGCCTCATACATACATACATACACACACACACACACACACATACATATACAAACAAACAAATAATATCAGACGCACACACACGCACACCGTGTCTGTGAGCCAATATCCTGAAACCTGACCTCCACTACTTCTTTGCTATAGCTTCCTGTATCACACTTGTGAATAGTCAAAAGAAATGTATTACATACACACACCCACATATCCCATACTCAGACAAGCATTGAAACTTGGAATGAAATTTTACCGTCCGTAGCTGTCACCCATTGAAAAACAACAACAAAAGGGGTAAATTCAACAGTTTTATACAAAGAACAGGTATGCTGTTTGTGGAGAGAGAGAGAGAGAGAGAGAGAGAGCAAGCAGGGTGTTTATGCATACCTTACAGGTGGATATGAGAAGACAGCCTAGACTAGAGATATCGTAGTTGAGCACAAACAAGAAGTAGGGTGCGAGTGAAGTTGACAAATAGTGAGGTGGGAGCAAAGGCAGATGTTTACTGTGAGAAACAATGCTTGGCGCTGATAAAAAAAAAAGTACAAAAGAACAAAACAAAAATAGTAAAGAAAATAAGAATGACCCGACTATGTGGACAGCACAAGATAGTCCAAGCTAATAAGGGACCGAGCGTCTACGCAATTACTCAAACTGCTAGAAATAATAGCCAGCTCTCCCTCAAATCAAACCCATACCGTCTTAAAAAGAGAAGAGTTGTACACCACTACAATGCGGTACAACAGTTAGCATATGCCTTTAAAAAAAAGAAAAATAATATGATGGTCACAGCTTGAACTCTTTTTAAGGTCTGGTTGATTTGAAGCTAAACCGCTTACTGTGATTTGGAGCAAGACTCCGATAAACTGACCTCTAGAGAGTATTCAAAAGCTACCCTATCATTCTCGAGTATTCAAAAGCTACCCTGTCGTTCTCAATTTCTCTGGCTTAGTTTTTCGCCGGGAAGAAAATAAATTAAATGTTCACAACCCAGAACGAATTTGATATGAATGAAAAGTTAGCATATATGTTTCACTGTCGACAATCAATGCATTATCCCGCTCTATCCCTGCTACAACTACCAAATAATCGCAGTAAAACTAGTTCAGTTCACTCAAGTAAACAACTAAGATAGAAAAGAAACAGGTCGGTTTTCTTTCATTGTGCACTGAGAAGAGCCAATTGAGTACAATATTTGGCGGCAGTTGAACAAGAATGAAATAGTGAAGAGTTTTAAAATCAACATGAGGAATCATGGATTGTAAAAAGCTTGTAGATTGAGGGTTTCAGAATGTTCTGATTTGCCCTTTGTGGTTATCCTTTATATTTATTTATTCATTTATTTCCTAACTTTTATATCTTTCAATCAGCGATATTAAAACATATTTATAAAACAGTCTTAAATTTCCAGTTTTTGTATGGTGTCTTGGTTCGTGTAAGGTCTTTGTTCTTGGATTTCTGTTTTTCTTACTATTTATAGGCGCAAGCATGACTGTGTGGTTAAGAAGCTCGCTTTGCAACCACGTGGTTTCGGGTTCAGTCCCACTGTGCATATATATATATATATATGCGTGTTGTTTGTCCCCTACCATGTCCCCGTAAAATAGAGGTTCGACAAAAAAAGACTAATAGAATAAGTACCAAACTTAAATATAAGTACTGGGATCGATTTGTCCGGCAAAGCTCTTAAATGCGGTGCTTCTCCAGCATGATCGCATTCCAGTAACTTAAACAAGTATAATGATAAAAGATCCTTGTAACAAATAAAGAAATTAATATTTCTATCTGGGAAAATGTTCTATAGTTTCCGTTACGAGTTATGTGTTAATGACGTGATATATTACGTACAGTCGTGACAAATAAAATCTACAACGGAGTTTCGATTGTGAATAGTTTCGCTGCTTGGGGAAAATTATAAATTACGCAGTATATAAAGAAATACATAATCGAAAACAAAACAAAAAAAACACCATTAGTAGTAAGAAACTCGGTACTACTAAACTAGCACGGTCCCGAACGCGCAGTCGCGCGTCCGCGCCAGCCAGTCGTGAGTGGTCGATCCCAACCCCAACCCTAACCCTAAACACGTATTCATTTGCACACGCGGGTTAGGGTTAGGGACAGGGTCAGGGCTAGGATCGACCACTCACGACTAGCTAGCGCGACCGCGCGCTCGGGACCGTGCTGCTTTAGTAGTACCAGAAACTCTAGGGAGAGCTGAAAGCGGAAGGTCTTCAAAGAAACCCCACTTCATACAAGTGTTTTGGCCCTTAACTACTTACACTCTAAGGGGGCCGGGCAAGCGGCGTCCAGGTCACATTCGAGGATGCCAGTTAGGATAAATTATGCCTTTCGAAATTCACTTCAATTCCCACTTGACTAGATCCAGCTGGAAATACTTCTCAACTGCTTCTGTCATTACCTTAAGAGCTCTGGTAATTATCATTAAGGAGATAACCACAAGGCAGAGGTAATTTCCTTGTGAATAAAACTAATTATCTGGTTTTAATAATATCAGGATGGATGCATTTCTTTTTACATTAGTTGCTACTACCCCCCAAGAGGCATGACAGCACAAGTGTCCCAACCACCCCCTGATTGTGTTACCTCATAACCTTCAGAAAAATAGATATTTAAAAAAAAAAATTCAACAAACACCTTTCAAATAGTGTAGATTCTGATTTGTTGTGAAAAATTTTGTTCAGAGATGGGGAAGGAGTTTTGAATAATTTGCACAAATCGACTTTGTTTCCTCATAACTTTTAGAAAATTTAGTACTTTTTAATAAAATTATTTTCTACAATACCTTTCAGAAAGTATATATTATGATTATATCAGAATTTAATGTGAAAAAAAACAAAACAATTGGTGGATAAGCACACATAATACATACCAACACATCACATGATAATTTCAAATTTCATTTTGTAAATATATATGTGATGTGCGTCAGCATGTATGTATGTGTCCACTAATTTTGTTTCTTTTTTCCTTATTAAATTTCAATGTAATCCTAATGGTATTTGCTGAAAATTTCATTAGAAAAAAATACACGTTTTTCAGAAAGTTATGAGGAAACAAAGCTGCCTCATGTAAATTATTCAGAGTTCCCCCGACTACTCCCCAAAAATCTTTTCACAGCAAATTCCAATATAATCAGAATCTACATCATCTGAAAAGTATTTGTAAAAAACTTTTATTTAAAAATATCCCATTTTTCAGAAAATCATGAGGAAACAAAGTTGAAGAAGGGCACACTTGTGTAGGTATGCCCTAAAGAGAGTCATGAATGCCATCATGCAGTCTGACGCATGTGAAAGAAATTTTTATAGAAGTTACAGCCAGATGAGAACTGGATGTAACCCTCAAAGACTAGAAACTTATGAAGTTAAACATCTTGATGCTTCCAATCCGCTACTGACAAAGGGCTCTTTGCCCAAAACATCGAAACTCTTGCCTTCTTGTTTCCCCGTGACATAGGAATTTATCCAAATTTTTGAAATTCATTAAATATTTGCTGACACAGACCATTACTAGTTTCCTCAATTTGTTTTTTATTTAATTTTCTATCTTTTGTCAATGTCAATAAAATAAGTACCAGTAATATACAGGGATAGATTCCAACCTAATGGCTATATTTATTCCACTCACAGAAAATAAAAACAAAAATGTAAAAACAAAAATGTAAAAAAAGTGCATCATCCAAGTTCATTATGCCTGTGATAAGTCAGTAAGGTCATGATTGGAATGCCTTTGAACACAGGTCAATCAGAACCAACTTAGGACTAAATAAAATATTCTCGTGATCCTGTGCCAAGACTAGAAGCCATCATCACCATCATTATCCTCATCACTACCACCACCATAACCTTTCCTGTTGTTGAGAGAGACAATGTGAGAAACACTTGACACTTCCTATTTCATTGGACAAGATACTTAACTCCACTTGCTAACCGTCTTAATTCCTATTTACAGAATCAAGCATCAAAATATTTTTCATCATTACATATAATTTACATACAAATTTTTTTAATTTTTTTTTACAGTTACCACTACCACAGTTCCAGTCACTAAAGAAGTTCTACCCAGGGTATAAACAGTATGGTGGAAAATTCAACAAGCTCCATCTATTTACGCTGATAGGATGTAATGAATCGTGTCAAAATAAAGTTTTGCACGACACGAGTGCGTTACGCTTATCCTATGCGCTCAATCAGGTTGGTGGAGTCCACTCCTTGGGAAAAACACTTATTCGATTATCCACAAAAGGCGAGGACAGTGTGAGTGGCACAGATAATAAGCAGTATATCTTTCACCCCATTGCTTATGGACCATATTTAGCAGACAAATATGGTTACCCAAATGTTTCAAAGTTACATGCTACAGATCCCATACAGACAATGAAGAAATTCTATGGAAAACAGGGAATACTACGGATAATAACATATGTCAAGCAAAACAATATGCCTAACGGACATGTTGCATTGTGGGATTGTACACATTTCCACCAATCAAAAAACTGGTTAGTCAGTCATGAATTATTTACATTGGAATTCTGGGAATCTCCAGGTAAGGCATAAAATATTTATACTTAGTTTACAATTTGTAATACATCACAATAACTCTGAACAAGCAAGGGAACTTCTTGTGGTTGTTTAACTTACTAGAACTAGTAACTAAAATTTAAACCGGCCATATCCGGCCAAAAGTATTCTACCTGTTTTATGTTCAAACTGGCCAGGTCTGGTCTCTCACACCAACCCTACAATATCATTTTAAAAATTAACAGCTACCTCATCAAAATGTCATAGCTACAAGATAGTTCAAAACAATGTGAATAAAAAAAAGCATTAATTTTGGCAGAATAATGCGAACACTAAAGGGTTAAAAAAACAGAAGACATATTAGGCATTATAGGACTAGATAATTTTGAGAAAAATGATGTTGTGGTTGGAACACCAAAGATCAAATGTCTGATTGATCAAGGCAGATGTAGAACTAAATAATAATCCCAATAATCCCTTTAGGGAGATGGAATGGTAGAGGCCTTAAAATATTTAATTACATCTGTACCAGATTCAAACTTGATGTTCATTAATCTGGGACATCAATAAAATAAGTTCTACTCATTGTTTAGCCTCAGGTTAATCCAGGCCCTTTGATCTAAGGCATTCCAAAAGTGACTAAGTGTATCTAGGGATACACTTATCTAATGTTCTTTTTCATTTTTAAGATGTAAGGGAAATTTTGCTTTTTTTTTTTTTTAAGTATTGATGATATATTTGCTGTTGTTTCAATGAACGACTATCATTTGCAACATCAATTTTATGCTTAATTGAAATAAATTACTTGGAGAAATGAACTTCACTTTGAACTTTTAAGAAAGAAAATAAATATCAACACCATTTCATAACATACAGTTTTGTTAAAAAAAATAAAGGCCACCAACCTATGAAAACCATTTCTAAAGAATATGTCCCATACCAATTCCATCAAGAAATTTTCCCTTATTGTTTGACTCAATATCAGTTTCCGACAGAAACAGCTTTGTTTCTGAGTTGTAGAAGTTATAGTTAGGTTTAAAACACACCAAATGTTAAATTATTATATTAACAGAATTTGGTATATTTCCTTAACCCTTCAAGCATTTAAAATGGCCACACCAAACCAAAATATTATTCCGATTTTATATTCAAACCAGCCAAATCCAGCTTCTCACACCTATCCTACAATGACATTCTGAAAATAAACAATCACACCGTCAAAATCTCAAAGCTGTGAGATAATGTATGATTAATTCAAAACAATTTGAATAAATAAAGCATTATATTTAACAGAATAATCTGCATGCTAAAGAGTTAAGATTAACAAGGTGAAAGGGAATATTTGTTATCCAAATCCATCTCTGTACCTAAGACCATTGAAAGTAGTGAAAAGCTAAAATGTATGCCACACAGGGTTGTCCTCAAGTTTGCTGACTGCAGCAGGCCCAAATGTGCAGCCATCCCCCACCTTAAAGTGTTGCTCAGGGCAGACTGCCCTCATCACCCCAACTTCCTCAGATACACTACTGCCTGAAAGTATGAAAAGTAACCTTGAATCTGAGAAGATTCAATCTTTAAAACATGAGCACAAATCCAATCTATCCAAAATCATTTAGGCTCTTAATATTTTGCATTATTTTTCACAGCCTGGTCATTGGACTCCAAATAATCCAAGCATTCATCATCATCATTTAAACATCTGTTTTCCATGCAGCCATGGGTTGGACAATTTGACAGGAGCTGACCAGCTGAAGGGCTGTTCAGGTTTCATGTCCATTTTGGCATGGTTTCTACAGTTGGATGCTCTTCCTAACACCAACGAAATACATTGTGTTTGAGTAATTCTGAGCAATTCAAACGTATAATATTGTTTTATTTAAACCACCCATATCTAATCCAAATATTCTTTCTACCTATTTTATGTTTGAACTAACCAGATCCAGCTTTTCACACCTGCCCAACAATGTCATTCTAAAAATAAACAATCGCATCATCATAATCTCAAAGATACAAGATAGTTCATGATTAATTCAAAACAATGTGAATAAATAAGCTTTACATTTGACAGAGTATAATCTAAATGCTAAAGAGTTTAAAATAAATTCAAATCTTCTGTAATTTCAATTGTCATAATATAATTTTGGTTTCCATTTCTTTATAGACTCCAGCTGCAAACTGACAGATAACTATCAATGGCAAGATTACTATAAGAAAGCAGATCCATCTGACATCGGCAGAAAAAGTTCCAAATCTCTAAGACACAAAACCCACAATAAGCACAAAGGAAGCCAACGCTACCAACATCTTCTACAACTAGTTAAGAGTAAGCAACGGTCAAAGAAAAAGCACCACCAAACATTAGGTAGCTGAGTTGGAGAAGATAAGTTAAGAAAGTTGGCAGAAATCCATGACAGAAATATTTCAACAATTGCAGCAATGTTACTTGAGCTTTATGAAAGCAGAACACCCAAATGTGCTATGAAACTACTAAATAGTAGATATTGTTTCAAATTAATGTTCATTTTATTAAGATGAGTAGATTAATATCAAATAAAGAAAACCATAAATCTGCTGAATACATTGAAAGAGAGAACACTTTAAAAGTTTTATGACAATCTTGAATTTGTATAAAATATAATGGCTTGGGTCATATGTTGAGAAGTCATTTCTTTTTTTTTTTTTTTATAATTTGCTTTTGTCATCAATGGTTACTAAGAAACAACTAAGATGTTTCCATACCAGACATTTGGGGGAAACCAACATAGGGAATATGTTTCCTGCATAACAGGGGGTCTTGCTGCAAGTTACTGTGGTAAAAGCTACAGAAGAAATACAAAAATGACATCCTTGGGTTCAGTGACTGAACTGACATTTAAAATTGATAATCACGCCAAACGTATATGAAGGATGGATAAAGATGCGTTCAGATATGTCCATGAGTCACCAAAGGACTGGCTATCTAAAGGTTATCAATAACCTTTGCAGCTATGAATGCAATAAGAAAATACCCTTGTGGTAAATGTTTTCTATTTGTAATATAATAAAGCTGTTCATAAAATATGAATGTTAAGTTATTATTTCTTTAAACATTTTTGTTCACCCTAGATTATCACTATTGGTTTGATGTCCACTTTTCCATGCTTGAATGAGTCAGACAGAATTTACTGAGATGGGTTATTTTTTACAGTCAGATGCCCTTGTTTATAATCCTCACATGCTTCCAAATAAGGTAATATTTCTCCATAACCAGACATGTTTACAAGGGAGATTGGAAATGGATATCACTTATGTGACATGTGGCTACAACTATCACATGATGCTAACTAGGACAAGGAGACAGTAACACACACACACGCATATATAAATGTATGAGCGTGTTCCATTCCATCTACCAAATTTCACTCAGAAGGCATTGGTCAGTCAGATGCTTCAGTAGAAAACACCCAAAGTGTCACACAGTGAAATTGAACCCAAGACCACACAACTTCTTAACAATACTGCCTCTACCTACCTACCAGCACTCATGCATGTGTCCCAACATACCCATGTCAGTATCTACCCATAGCTATGCTTGTACCTAACACACAGTCATGCCTGCATAAAATACATAAAAAACTCTTCATACAACAAAGATAATAAAACAAAACATCAAAGGTACCCAAAGTATGCTGAACTGCACCCGGATTATGCAGTGAAAATACAGTGACAAAAAAGACAAATGAGAGTTGACTTGTTTGTCAACTAACTAAATAACTCCAAAAAGCAGAAAGGAAAAAAAAGTAATAAAAAAACTGCTGATAAACTAATGTAGCAAAGACAGCTTAATATATTAAGAAAATATATTAGCTGTGTCTATGTTTTGAAAGTAGCAACTAGATATAAAATTTTTATGAAAGAAAATCATAGCCTCATTTAGTTATGTTGAATTTCTTTTTCTATAAAAGTTCTTTTTTTTTTCTTCTTCCTTTTACTATATCTTCACTGTGGTTCATTTTTGTTAGTTACTATTTAAATCTAACATCTGCTTCTGAATTCAAACCTGATCCCACACGTGTGTGTGATTATGAACATATTGCTTATAATTTAGAATTTGATAAATTACAAGGGTTAATAGCTAACCAGATCCTTAAGGAACTGTTTGTATGTAGTTATGTCTGTATGTATGTATCATCATTATCTTTTAACGTCCATCTCCCATGCTCGTATGGGCTGGACAGTTCAACTGGATCCAACAGGGTCTGAGCACTGCATTGTGCTTCAATATGTGTGTGTGTAAGTATATACATGTGTATGTGTGCATATGTAAATATATACATGTGTGTGTTTATAGACATATTTAGAGAGAGAAAAAGTGAGTCAGTTTATTTTTCCTCAACATTACTGCCTATAACAATAAAGAAAGTACATTTAACAATACTGCTATCACTAGATTAATTATGTAGTTGATCATCTAATTAGCTCAGTGGTTGTCATACTGACAATTATCAAACCTACCAAAAACAAAATAATGTATACTAGTGAAATATTTTACTGCCTACCTCTTTATTAATGAGAACACAAAAGAGTCGGCATTCACATAATTCTTGTTTTCTTTGCTGCATTGTTGGTTGAAAAAGTTTTAAACTATCTAAAATTTATTTAACATGGCAACTTCTTTGTCCTCTTTTTTTTCATCTTCACAGCACCTCCCTTGGAGTGGGGGTGAAAAAGCTAGGTTCTCCTATGAGAAACACTGACCTAGATGATCTAATTAGTGCTGGGGTTGTTGCACAAGAATAGTTAAAAGAGTAAGGAAAAAGGAGGAGGAGCTGCTACCAACAAAGGGTTTCTTTCTTCAAGTGAAAAGTAGACTGTAAGAAGTATGACGTTGCAGGCTAAATGTGGAAGATCTGTGTAAGCTGGAGAAAAATAAAGCAAACATGATCCACTGGGAAAGTAATAAAAGAATGACAGAATATGATGAATGCTAGAAAGAAAATTTTGAGGGTCAAATCTTTGATACAGGGCCTCATGAATTTGAGATGAGTAATATACAGTGCTTTAAACGAACCAGACAGTCAATACTAAAATGGAAAAATAAACTTCAAAGTACTAAATGATGATAACAATGATGCTTTGATTTCTTATCACCATTACCTTTATTCCTCTTTCAGACACCACTCCATTCAAAGTGGGGGAGCCCTGAATCCCTACTCAACCCACTCGAATGTCCTCCTTATCACACTGCATCTCTTTCCCTTCTGTTTCTCTCTTTCATAACAAACTCTGTTACAGTCTCTCCACTATCACACTCTTAAAACACTAAACCTACTCCAATCATAATTTAGCATCTCTCACCTAGTCACACCCCACTCTCTCATTCTCCCACTTAGTTATGAGGAACCCTTCATCTTATGAGTTACAAGGTGACCTCACTAGTGCTGGTGATGCAAAAACAATGTACCAAGTACACTAAGTAGGGTGCTTGGTAGATCAAGCAGCGACAAAACATGATTGAGATGATTCTTTAGTCCTGCCAAAAGCAAGACCTCTCAGTATTACTGGTGCCACATAAAATGCACCCTGTACATTCTGCAAAGTAGTTTGCATTAGGAAGAGCATCCAGCCTTTGAAATCATACAAAAATTGAGGCCCTGGAGCAAGGCACAGTGTCGTCCTTTACTCACTGGATCCTGTTGTAATGCCCATCTCATGCCAGGATAAGCACTCTACACTTAACCATTACCAGAGGTGCATTGAATTGTTCTGGTATTAGGAAAGGCATCCAGTTGTAGAAACTCTGGCAGATCAGATTGGAGCCTGGTGCAGCCATCCAGTTCGCCAGTCAGTCAAATCATCCAACCCATGCTAGCATGGAAAGCAGACGTTAAACGATGATGATGCCTTACAACAGTTTTTTTTTTTTTTCGAATTAACTATGAGACCAAATATGTTACATGAAGAATCAAATGCACTAATTAGGTACTGTAAACCTTGATCGGTGAGACTTACTAAGTCACTATCATCCACATATAAAAGATTACAGAGACCTTGGATTTCAAGTTCATTCTTGTCACATTACCTGAAGAGTAGTATCATATAAGCATTTTGAATATGTAAATAAAGCTCCTATTCCATTATTGTCAGCCACCATCTAATAACGTTGACTAGTGATCCAGTTTTTTTTTTGGGGGGGGGGGGTATCTAGTTGTACCAATATAATGTAGGATGAATGTAATAATAACAATAATCCTTGGATGGAATTTATGAACATTTAATGCATCGCTACACATGGTTCCACAAATCTTAAGATCATGGTCCATACGTCTAGGATGATTACAATGTAGTCTGTAGTATCCATGGGCATCCGGTTGATTATTATCATTGCTTCATTTCTTCAGGTGGTATAACATTAGTTGATGTACAACACAGCATCCCTCTTTTGTACATCAACTAATGCTATATCACCTGAAGAAATGAATCAATGATAATGATCAACCAGATGCCCCCCTGAATACTACAGACTACACTGTAATCATGCCAGGAATACAGACCATGATCTTAAGAGTCGTGCGCCTTGTGAAAACACACGAGGCAATGCATTAAATGTTTATAAATTCCATCCAAGGATTATTGTTATTATTATACACACACACACAGATACATATAAATAAATTTTATATATATATATATACACATACATAAAAGCACAGAAAAAGAGAGAGGGAGGGAGAGAGACTGAAGAAGAGAGAGAGAGGGTGTGTGTGTGTCGACATACATAAATGCCCAGACACACAATACAAATAGTTAAGCTGAATGCTGCCTGTCAGCAGTCAGGTCTGACCCTGGACTCTGTACCCAGTAGCTGGAATTCCTACACTCCAACAACCATATCTAAAGCACAGGAATTCTTTCTGAATACACAGTGTAAATGGCTGCAGACACAATGGAATTTGGGCGACAAACTGAAGGCCTTCAATAGCTATTTCTTAATTTTTTTACCTTTCTTTTTTATACATTGCCTTATGATTAATTTATCTCTAAGCTACTTGGGTAATTTTTTTCTCTTTTAATTTTCTTTTTTTTTAATTTCTCAGTTCTTTCAAAAAATTTTCAGGCGCAGATGTAGCTTTGTGATAAGAAGTTTACTTCCAAATGACATGGTTCTTGGTTCTGTCCCGTTGCACAGAACCATGAATGAGTGTTTTCTAATATAGCCCTGGGCCAGCCAAAGCCTTGTGAGTGGATTTGATGGATGAAAACTGGAAGAAGCTCATCATACATACACACACAACACACACAAGTGTATATTTTAATGTGTCTGTATTTGTGTTCATCCCCCCACTTGACAACCAGTGCTGGTTTGTTTACATCCCCATAACTTAGCAGTTTGACAAAAAGTGACATATAGAATAAATACCAAGTTTAGAAAAAAGTACTGGGGCCAATTTATTTGACTAAACTATTCAAAGCAGTACCCCAGTATGGCTGCAGTTTAATGACTGAAATGTAAAAGGTAAAAAATTAATCTTTCTTAACTAGGTTTCTTTTATTACTCTGATTACTATGAAAATATTTGGAAGATTGTCATAAATGTAGGTTAGTTGGCTAAAACAGCTAAAAACACTCTGGAATTATTTAAGCTTTTAGTGTTCAGATTAATCCGTCAAATGTAATGCTTATTTATTCATATTATTTTGAATTACTCAGGTTCAAGAGGGATGTCCACAATATTTGCTTGTAACCTTGTTAAGTTTTTACAGATATGAAATTTTGTCAGTGGGCGCTTATATACAGTGGTTTATAGTTATGTAATTTTAGCTGATCATTCTGATTAAGTTTGACTTTTATGGGCAGGTAAATTCAATTAACAGGTGTAAAAGCAATAACGTTATGGATAAACACTAAAACTTAAGTACAAGTGGAAAGATATATTTTTTCAACATGTAAGTACTGATAGAACAGCATATATAGGATAGAATCCTTACAAAACAAAAAAACCCGTCAGCAGCCATATATATGCTGTTCTATCAGTACTTATGTGTTGAAAAAATATATCTTTCTACTTGTACTACAATATATTTCAGCGTTTCAAAAACAAAGTAATGTTTATTTACATATGACATACTAAAATTGAAATTCTTAATGCATTTTACCTGTTTGATTTGTTACATGCCAACCACCAACAATTTTGCCATTTTTCAAGATGAGGTACATTAATTTGAATTATTAAAAATACAGGTATAATCAGTACAAATTTTTTTCTTTTTCTATATTTCATTCAGACATTTTCATTAAAAATAAAGTATAAAACTCTTTTACTAGTCAATATAGCTATGTACTCTTATAAAATTTAATGAATACATTTACATAACAGAATGCATCTAATAAAATAAGCTCATTAACAGGTGAGACAAAGGTGAATATAAGTGTGTAACATACTGAAAATTAATGTGTATTTCTCACATTCACATATTATTTGTAATAAAATAAAAGGAATATAATAGTATTACTATCAAACAACAAAATATAGTTATGCCATATTTCTATTGTGAAACTGTCCAAAGAACCCTTTACACAAGGGCACTTTGCAAAATGAGCACATATGTGAGGTCTCGACCTGATATCCTTTTGTAGTCTTTTTTTTTTTTTTTTGGCAGCGAACACAGTCTGCAAACTTTTTTCCTTCCATTTATTTTTTCCACTTTATGGAAGTCCATATTTTTTCTGTTGACATCCACTTAAGTTAATTTTGCTTTTCTACCAAGTTCAGTGCTTTCTGGAAGAAAAGCCCTCATGTAACTGAGATGCAATATCAACCCAAAATTTCAAATGGCCGTAGTCTTTTGGTGGCAGAGGTACCTTGTGGCTTTTTACATATACAATATATGAATTAACTATAGTTAGACATATTGCTGGAGATATATGAATTACCATGCCTTGTGTCAGGACTCCAGTAGTTCCACAATCGAGGAAGCTGCTTGATACCAAACGTTTATCGTAAAAAAAGCTTGCATTTCTGTAGTATCAATTGACTGCCATAGTGGATCAGGTCTTCCACAAATAGAAATTATACGTTGAGCATATCTATGTAGTAAGACATGATAAAACTATTTTTTTTTACTGGAGCACAAGTTAGTTGTTTGGACAAACGCTGACCAGGTAGGATTGGCATTGTACAGATTCAAACAACAACTTCTGTCCAAGGCTAGAACGCACCTTCAAACAGAAATATGATTCAGTTGCTGCTTCGTTGTAGAGTGTTGACTCTACTTTGGCCCAGTAAAGTCAACACAAGTTAACAATTGAATGATCTAACCGCAGTTCCAAATTGCAACTCAAGGTAAGAGTAACTATATTTTTGTGCCTTTAAACTACTCTGCATTTTTTAAACCCACCCAATATGTCCAAACGAAAGTGTATAACAGACACTGACAGGAACAAAAAGAAAATATAAAGCCATCACTTTGGAAACAAAGTATGAAATTGTAAAAATGTATGAAGGCAGTACAACTGTGAAAAACATTTGTGACAAATTTTCACTTAACTCATCAACTGTCTGCCCAATTCTCAAAGAAAAACAAAAATATTGATCTCAAGTGAGAAATGTGCAGCCTTTGCAATCAACCTGGGCTTATTAAAGAGATGCTGGAAACATTATTCCAGAAATAGAAAAACTGTTAAATGCATGGATAAGTGACAAAATACAATGCATGTATATAAATGTTAATCAAGTGTCGATTTGTAGCAAAGAATTGTCTCTTTTCAGTATGCTTAAAGAAAAGTAAGGTGACACAAATGAAACTTTTGTTGTAAGCAGTAGATGGTTTGATTGGTTTAAAAATCGACATGGGTGGCATTCCATTAAAGTGCAAGAAGAAGCATCAAGTGCTGATGCAACAGAAAAATTTCCAGAAACATTGGCAGAAATAATTGAAGAAGGGGAATACATGCTACAACTGATTTTTAATGTCAATGAAACAGGACTTTCTTGGAAATGTATGCCATCCAGAAGTTACATTGCTAAGGAAGAATCTGCACATCCTGGTTTTAAAGTTGCAAAAGATCATCATCATCATCATCGTTTAACGTCCGCTTTCCATGCTAGCATGGGTTGGATGATTTGACTGAGGACTGGTGAACCAGATGGCTACACCAGGCTCCAATCTGATTTGGCAGAGTTTCTACAGCTGGATGCCCTTCCTAATGCCAACCACTTCAAAAGTGTAGTGGGTGCTTTTACATGCCACCGGCACGAATTTACGTGTGCACCTATGGATTCAAAATTAAAACCAAAGCTAGTCTATCAAGTAGAAAATCCGGGGGCACTTAAAAACATTTTAAAATGTACCCTTCCAGTCATGTGGAAATTGAATAAAAAAGCTTGGGTTACGGAAACATTATTTGAAGAATGCTTTTCGTATCACTTTGTGCCAAAAGCATTTCAACATTTGGATAAAGCCTCGGAAATTTTTCAAGCACAAGATCCAAATTTTGAACGAAGTGCAAAAGTTTCTACTACTATAACAAATGCTTCTGTATGTTACCGAGAAATTTATAGAGAGCAAAAATGCTTCTTCTAAGCAAGCAACTCCAGACTTGTTTTTTTAAAAAGAAATCTTCAAGTCCATCAACAAGTGCTAGTAAATCAGTAACCACGTCTAAAAGTGATGTTATGTGCGAGTTTAGTGTGAGTGAATGTGATTCAGAAAGCAATTATGATATTAATAATTTTTATTGTAAACTATCTTGACGTTCTTTTTATTTTACATAAAATATTCTTTACATTCTACTGTTATTTTATTGCCATTTATTTATGAGTACAGTAATGCCTCGATATATGAGTTAATTCATTCCCTGAGAACACTCATAAAGTGAAAACTCATAGACAGAAAATAAAACTTATAAAAAACTTGTAAACCCAGGGACTCGTAAAGCAGGACCTAGTAAAGTGAGGTATTACTGTATTATAAATTTCATAGGTAAAACATTATTCTGGGAACAAATTACAATTGATAATAATGCTATTATGGGAAATTATTGCTCTGCTTTATGAGTTTTACCTTTACAAATGGTCTCCAGGAATGAATTAACTCGTATATCAAGGCATTACTGCATATGCAAGTGAGTTATGGAGTACTATGAAGGGAGAATGTTTGGCTTTAATGCAAAGAATCATGGAAAGATCCATGCTAGGAATATCCTTATGAGAGCATATTCAAAATGAGACAACTCAAGAATGGAGTGGAGTGAACAATGTGATTAAAGAATACTGAGAGCACAAGTTTCCCTGGGCTGGACATGTTGCAAGGGTCACAGACAACAGGTGGACCCATGAGAGTTGCCAAGTGGTATCCAAGAGATCAAAAAGGGCTACTAAGAAGGCCTCCATGATGATGGGAAGACAATTTAGTTAAGTGATTTGGGACAAGATGGAAAAGAACAGTACAATCAAGAAAGAATGGGAAGCACATTGAGGCCAGTTATGTATAATGATATCTGATAGTTTGGTTGATACAGTGATACAAGTATGCTTACAAAAGGAAACCGAATTAGTTAAATAAATCATTGCCTTATAGTAGACATGGATGAATAATAATCCTTCTTTTTATAGGTACAAGGCCTGAAATTTTGTGGGGAAGGGAGCCTAGTCAATTCGATCCCCAGCACTCAACTGGTACTTATTTCATCAACACAGAAGGGTTGAAAGACAAAGTCGACCTCAACAGAATTTAAACTCAGAACACAGTGACAAATGAAATGCTGCTAAGTATTTTGTCTCCTGTACAAACAATTCTGCCACAATACAAATTCCAACACAGGAAGAAGTAAATTACATGGAGGTTATCACATTACATATTTCATCAAACATTGCACTCACACATACACATAAACACGCACATTCTGACAGAGAAAGAGAGACAGACAGACAGAGAGACATACAGACACACACACACACACACACACACACACACACAAACAGAAAGCAAGACATCATAAATTAATAGATATACAGGATGGACCATATTCTGGTTCACATTGTTGAATGTCTCTCACTTTATCAGGTCAACCACATATTCCTGCCAATACGGCAGCCTCTAGTTGATCAGTGAACCTACTAGAAACAGCAGCCAAATTTCCTTAAAATAACAATCACATTTAACATAAAGAGAAGGCATTAGATAATATTAGTCCTAGATGTTTTTAAAAAGATGGAATGGTCATGACTGGAACGCATTTGATCATTAGTGTACATGATCAGAGTTGATCTGGTGTTAAACAACAAATTCCATCAGTGGTTGGTTAAATAAAAAAATTTAAAATACAGATAATTATCACAGTTACTAAATGAAATGAGATGGCAGGCATCTCTTACTGCTTACCACCACCAACAACAAAACTCCCACTGCAGAGATAGTAGTAATAGTAGTGGTGGTGGTGAAGGTAGTAATGGTGGTGGGGTGGTGAAAACAGTCAGTTTATTCATATGGTACAGAAATGTTTAAGAGAAGTCAATCAATAAAGTGAGTCTGAAGAGAGAGATCTGAAGTAGTTAAGGCATGTTTGAACAACAGGTATGAAGAATAAAGTTTGTCTAACAAGGGATGAAATATGGAATTTCAGTTATCCAAACCTGAAAACAATGGCAACTCTGTTTTCCATGAAATTTAGTTGAGAAAAAAAGAGAAAAGCTAATAACTAACATAAATAAATAAATGATGAATAATAATTCTTTCTGCTACAGGCATAAGGACTGAAATTTGAGGGAGGCGACTAGTTGATTACATCGACGCCAGCACTTGACTGGTACTTATTTCATCAGCCCCGAAAGGATGAAAAGCAAAATCGACCTCGGTGGAATTTGAACTCAGACTGTAGCGACAGACGAAATACTGCTAAGCATTTCTCCTGGCACGCTAATGGTTTTCTGCCAGCTTGCTGCCTTAATGATGACAATGATTTCAAATTTTGGCACAAGAACAGAGAGGAAGTAAACCAGAGTGAAAACCAATAATGGCTTAAAAGTTCTAGGTTAAAAACAGAAACAAGTCTGATTTTAACTGCACAAGACTGAAACCTAGCCACAAATAACTATAAAAATGGTGGGAAAAGATTCTAAAAACAGACTTTGCAACCAGTAAAATGAAACTTTCAGCTACATTATCTCTGGTAGCCCACTTCCTGCTAAATCCTAGTATATTTTATCTTTTATCTTTTAGATGTTTCATTTGTGAGACTGCAGCCAAGCTGTGGCCAAGTCTTGAACTTTAGTTGAATGAATCAACTCCAGTACTTTTTTTAAGCCTGGCAATTATTCTATTGGTTTCTTTTGCTGAACCACTAAGTCACACCGACACCAGTTGTGAAGCAGTGGTCAGACACACACACACACACACAGATATACATTCAGTGGACTTTCAGTTTCTTGCAAAGCTTTGGTCAGCCCGAGTCTATAATAGATGATACTTGCCCAAGGTATCACATGATGGGACTGAACCCAGAACCATGTGGTAAGGAAGCAGCCACACTGAGAGGGCAGCAATGTCCACTGAGCAATATTCTCATACTTTGATGTGAAAATGGATAAGTAGTAGAAACATGCAGCAAGCACAATACATAATGACTAGGCCACAATCATCAGGGACAAGCCTAACAAGAGATAACATGGAAATCAATCCAACCTGTGCAGGTACAATAACTGAGGATGCTGGTGGACATTTATACACTAAAACAGATCTCAGTTTTTTTTTCTATTATTAAAACTATCCAAAAAAGAAGTAGAGAAACTTTCAAAATACAAGGATTTTAAGATTGAAATTAACTACGCTGGCATAGGTTCAACGGTTTGACTGGGTTAGCCAGAAAGCTGCACCAAGCTCTAGTTTGTTTTGCTTGGTTTCCACAGCTGGATGCCCTTCCTAATACCAACCACTTCACAGAGTGCACCAGGTGCTTATTACTTGTCATCAGGTGCCTCTTAATTGTTACCGGTATGGGTGCCTTTTACGTGTCACTGGCATAAGTGTCTTTTATACATCACCAGCACATGTGCCTCTTATGTGTTACCGGCACAGATGCCTTTTAAATGTCACTGGCACCTTTTACGCATCACCAGCACAGGTGCCCTTTACATGTCACTGGCACGGGTGCCTTTTACATGTCACCAGCACAGGTGCCTCTTATGTCTCACCAGCATCGGTGCCTTTTACGTGTCAGTGGCACGGGTGCCTCTTACGTGTCATCAGCAATGGCCACAACTATGATTTCACTTAGCTTAACATGTCTTCTCAAATACAGCAAATCACCAGAAGTCTCACAAAGCTACAGGATAATGCATGATTAATTCAAAACATTGTGAATAAATAAGCATTACATTTGACTGATCTGAATGCTAAAGAGTTAAATGAGAGAAGTTAATAGCATAATTCAAAACAGTTTTCTCTTTGCATAAAATATATCCACCATACAATCACTACCCAAGAAAATAACACAATTCACACCCAAACAACACATATACTTAGAACCACTACCAAACAATATAACACAGCACAAACTCTTACATAACCAATGCTGAACACCAACAACTCACACTCCATCATCATAGCTGCAGCTTATGAACGTTACACAAACCACACACCACATTCTCTACAGTAAAACTCATAACTCTATTTACACAGTACATACAAAACACAAATACCACCGAAGGAAATAACACAATTCACATTGCAAACTACTCTCTTTAACAACGGATAAAACACTAAAATAACATGACAAATTACAAACCAAATCTCATAACAAAACAAAACTGTTGTAGTATACAAACACAGACAGAGTTACATTCTCAGGAGACAATGGTGCTCTCAAGACTTCAAATAAACAATAATGATAATGATAATAATAATAAGCCCACTGACATCTCTGATTGAGACTTGGGTATGACTTAAAGCATAACCAAAAAACAATAATAATAACAACAACAACAACAATAAACAGAGGACGAAAATGTAACTATTCTTTGGGACTTCCCAGTATGTACAGACTGGACCATCAAGGCAAATAAACCAGATGTTGTGAAAGACAAAAACAATAAAGTCTGTTTATTGATTGACATGAGCATACTCTGTGACCATAATATCTCAACAAAAGAATTTGATAAGCTCAGAAGATATAAAGATTTGCTAATCAAAATCAAAAGGATGTGGCAACTCAAGACAGTTACAATACAAGTGATTATAGGAGCACTTGGAATGATCAAAAAAGGAACTGAAAGTTATTTAAGAATGATCCCTGGCTTATCATCCATGCAGTAAGTGCAAAAGATTGTCTTAACTGGTACGTCACATGTATTGAGAAGAGAATTGGCACTGTGAATTTTCTTTCCTCCCCACCTTATTTTATTTTAGTTTTCTATTTTCTATTTTTTCCTTTTTCTCTCAGTCTTCCCTTTTTTCTCCATCACATGACTCTGTAAATAAACAATCTGGTGTGTCTGTTTTAATGGCCTTCCAATGTATACAGTATGTTTCTCTGCCCTAGGTATCAGGAAGACACTTGACAAGAAATGGAAATAGAATTGAAAGAAGATGCTAATGAAAATAATGGTTTCAAATTTTGCCACAAGGGCAGCCATTTTGGGGAAGGGGATGAGTCAATTACACCAATCCCAATGTTTCACTGGTACTTAATTTATCGACCACAAAAGGATGAAAGGCAAAGTCAACCTTGGCAGAATTTGAACTCAGAATGTAGCAGCAGATGAAATACCACTAAGCATTTCACCCAGCGTGCTAATGATTTAGCCAGCTCGCCTTACGTTATCAACCTCGAAAAAGGAAAGGCAAAGATTTGACCTTGGTGGAATTTGAACTAAGAATGTGAAGACAGATGAAATGACACTAAGCATTCTTGCTGGTGTGCTAACAATTCTGCCAGCTCGCTGCCTTAAACAGAATGAAATGACAGCATAAATATATATTAATATATACTGAAATAATACGGCAACAAGCTGGCAGACTCATTAATATGCCAGGCAAAAAGCTTAGATGCATTTCATCTGCCTTTACATTCTGACTTCAAATTCTGTCGAGGCCCACCTTGCATTTCATCTATTGAGGGTTTATATAAGTACCAGCTGGGCACTACGGTCAATGTAATTCCCCCTCCCCCAAAATTGTCGGCCTTGTGCCAAAATTTGAAACTATTATACTTACATAATATGAATGATGAATTGAGAGACAGAAAGGAAGATTAAGAAAAAGAACAAACTAGGCATGTGTGTAAGGCACTGAGTGAGATTGAGAAAGAATAATTTTATGAGATAGAGCAATAAAACAATATTTTATACCATCGTGGGACTTGATTTGATTTCATTTTTATTTCACTTATTCATATGCATATCTGATAGACATCATAAGTTAATTATTTGCTTAAATGTTAGGAAATTAATGACAGGATTTTTCTCATGCCTTACGTCTATAACTAAAAATAATCTTTTTTATATGTGATTGTTTTGAGGAATAGCCTACATTCAGATGAAATTACAAATGCAAAAGGATATTTATTTAAATCATCAAATACACAAAATATATAAATAGGCACAAGTATACTAATATATTATCAAATCTTTTATCTTCAATCTGTTTCAGTCATTAGACTGCGGCCATGCTGGGGCACCACCTAGAAGAACTTTCAGTCAAATAAATTGATCCCAGTATTTATTTTGCTGGGGATTTTTAAACCTAGTATTTATTCTATCGGTATCTTTTTGCCAAAATGCTAAGCAATGGAGACATAAATAAACCGACACCAGTTGTCAAGTGATGGTGAAGGACAAAACAGACACAAAAACACACACACAATATATATATATATATATATATATATATATATATACATATATATATATATATATATATACATATATATATATATATATATATACATATATATATATATATATATATATATATATATATATATATATATATATATATATATATATATATGTTTGTAGGCTTTTTGGGTGCCTTGTATTTTTAAGGGTTTTTTGACATATATCTTTTTTATATTTTTGCATGTCCCACATGCTATACCTTAATTTATGTATTCTTTATTATTACTATTATTATTTTTTTTCCTGCTGTACCCTTATTTGTCTTTTTATTTTTATTTTTATTTATATTTTGATTTCAATTTTATTTTTTATTTTTTATTTTTATTTCTATCTTATTTTTGCTGTTGTTTTTCTTCTGGTCTCTACCACACCTCTGTTTTTACCTCTTGCTCTACATTTGTATGTAACCCTTTGTGAATCTCTGAAGAGGCCTAGAGGTTCGGGCATGTAACCCCATTTCAAAATGTCATCCGATAATCACTCCGGAAAGGAATATTCGGATAGAATGGGGCTCGCTAAAACTAGGCCGAAACAGCTGTAAGATTAAACTTCTGTTTATCCTCTAATTCCTTATGTACTTTGTACTTC